>NC_088421.1:33280479-33428858 GCF_034236695.1 Oncorhynchus nerka
ATAACAATAATACACAAGTGTAGTAATACCTAATAATACACCAATCCAACAGTGCAGTAATACCTAACAATACACAATAATACACACCAATCCAACAGTGCAGTAATACCTAACCACAATAATACACACCAATCCAACAGTGCAGTAATACCTAATAATACACACCAATCCAACAGTGCAGTAATACCAATAATACACACCAATCCAACAGTGCAGTAATACCTAATAATACACAATAATACACAAATCCAACAGTGCAGTAATACCTAACAATACACAATAATAACACACCAATCAATCAACAGTGCAGTAATACCTAACAATACACAATAATACACACCAATCCAACAGTGCAGTAATAACCTAATACACACAATCCAACAGTGCAGTAATAACAATACACAATAATACCAAATCCAACAGTGCAGTAATAACCACAATAATACACCAATCCAACAGTGCAGTAATACCTAACAATACACACCAAATCCAACAGTGCAGTAATACCTAACAATACACAATAATACACACCAATCCAACAGTGCAGTAATACCTAATAATACACACCAATCCAACAGTGCAGTAATACCTAACAATACACAATAATACACACCAATCCAACAGTGCAGTAATACCTAACAATACACAATAATACACACCAATCCAACAGTGTAGTAATACCTAATAATACACACCAATCCAACAGTGCAGTAATACCTAACAATACACAATAATACACACCAATCCAACAGTGCAGTAATACCTAATAATACACACCAATCCAACAGTGCAGTAATACCTAATAATACACAATAATACACACCAATCCAACAGTGCAGTAATACCTAATAATACACACCAATCCAACAGTGCAGTAATACCTAATAATACACACCAATCCAGAATGACCCCCTATTCCAGTTATAATAAACTACTTTTGACCTGAACGAAACCCTGAATTCATTATACAGACCTGTAATTGGATGGAGACCACAACAAATTACCATAGGAAGCCTTTTCCCATTTCCTCTGACTCAAGATCTCCAATAGGGACAGGAAGCTGGTGAAAGAGTGTGTGGAGGGTAGATTACATTGAATCGTGTGTTGTCACATGGTGTTGTTACAGGTAACATACTGTGCTGTACGGCTGCAAGGTGATTTTGCAGTGTTGTGATGACGAGATGGGGATCTCACTCGTGCAGCCCTAGTCTGTCCCCCACCTTTAACTGTGTGTGTGTTATGTCAGTAGGTAAACAGCATATTGAAACGGATTGACTTTACACAGGGTTGGCTCTAGGATACTCGTACCCGCAACCCTTCGGTTGCCATCTCCCTCCCCACCAGATTCTCCTTCAAATTCAGGATTTTCACCGACGACCCTCTGGCTCCTAGCCCGCTGCTCTAACCACCAACATGACGACTTTCACTGGCCGCTCTCACTCTTGTTTACCATGACCACTGTGGGAGGGTGGGGGGTGTCCAGGGTGTAGGACAGGGTGTGTGTGTGAGAGTATATCTCTAGCCACCTGTCACATGTGCAAGTCTGTTGTTATGCCAGGTGTTTCTGGGTGAATGAGTTCCCAAGACTCATACTGCAAACTGGCTGCTATGTCACATGCAAGCAACTGAGTCAAGCTTTCTTTGATTGAAATCTTCAATGAATCAATGCTCTTTTTTTCTGTGTTCTCCTTACAGATTCATGTACCTAGATTGATTTGAGCTGCAGGGACATTGTATGATCATATGAAATGTAATCAAGATAAATACCAAGGTCCATTTAAGAGATATGGCTCAAGGACCCAATAGCATGTATGTCTTAGTTCTAATGAACTACACACACATCATCTCAATACTCATCCCAACAATAAATCCAATGATACGCTTTCCTCTGTATCTACAACAATGTCATATGTTTCAGTGCACACACTTTAAAGACCGCTATTATACTTCAGTCTACAGTAGATAAACTACTTTGGTAATTCAACACATAGTGGCATCCATTTTACACGTCTGTTGACTAGTCTTTGTTTTTGTCATTGTTGTACCAAGTATTTACAGGTTAGTGCTACCCGGGATCATTGGGACATCCCGACCCTAAACCCTAACCTTAACCCTTACCATTTTACATGTCAACTTCAATGGGGTAGGGACGTACCAACGATCCCAGATAGCAAGGATCAATATTTACATCGCAACTCACTCTGCTGTATGCTCATTGGTCTCCCATTCAGTTCCATTTCCAATCAAATCAATAGAACTGTATTGATTGTAAATATTGACAGTTGCCAGCCACAGAAACACAGTGAAAAGGAGTAGAGAGATCATAAACTTAGCCATAATGACAAAGTTATCAGAGCCATTCACACCCACATAGATCAGAGACTCTGATCCCTGACCTCTGAGTGGCCCATGTCTGTGATGGAAGATAAGACACACAAAGGAAGGTTGTGTCATTGTCTGCACGCTCTTTGTTCACTCCCACTAAACATTTTTAATTCAGCGTCAGCGATACAAACTAAATGTTTCGACTGACCTTGTTCAGATCCTGTGCCAAGTTTTTAAATGTGCCTTCAGATAAGACTCCTAGGCTGTGTTTACACAGGCAGCCCAATTCTGATCTTTTGACCAATCACATCAGATCATTGCACATCAGATCTTTTTCAGAGCTGATCCGATTGGTCAAAAGACCAGTTAGTGCCAAAAAGGCTCCCTATGTAAATGCAGCAAAAGACACACAAAACAAACTCATACAAACTCAGTGTTTCGACTGACCTTGTCCAGATCACGTGCCTAGTTTGAATGTACTTTCAGACTCCTAGACACACAGTATATCTTGCTGCTGCTCGTCCTTAACCCTCATCTATTATTCTCTGTCAGCATGTCTGCTACTGTCACCTCCCTAGCCCTCATCTATTCTTCTCTGTCAGCCATGTTAGATAATAAAACCCATTCCATTCCCTTGTACAGTATCCCTACAATACCTCTCTGTATCTCTGTCTCTACCTGCCACACAGAGATTAGAACGTCCAGCCTATATCTCTGCTCCTCTCTTCACAATGCCCTTTCACTTCCTGATACCTACGGTGCTAGGCAGCTCTGATTGGCTGAGCTATGTTTATGTGGCAAGACACGACTGTATGATTGGTCTTTGCAGTGAGGTGAGAGCATGTGATTGGTCTTTGCAGTGAGGTGAGAGCATGTGATTGGTCAGTGCAGCAAGATATTTGCGTATGATTGGTCGTTGCAGTTGAGATAACAGCATGTCATTGGCCTGTTGTATTGTGCAGTGCCTGGAGACGCTGAGGTCAGGGCAGATGGACATGCAGAAGTTCATTGCCGACGGCTGCAAGGAGGCTCTGCTGGAGGAGAAGAGACGCTTCTGCTTCCTGGTGGACAAACACTGCACCTTCTCCTATCAGATCGCTGCCTTCCACGACAAGGTATTGGAACTATGCTACAGTGCCTCCTAGGTTCTCAGTCAGTAGAAAACCTGAACATGATTTCAATCCATTAAAATGATGGGGGTTTTAAGGGGATGTGGGCTAGAGGCTAGGGGTGGAATTGGAACCAGATCGCACTGACTATTTCCATGAATTTACCATAACCACCATCTGTGTACCACGTTTATTATACAAATGTCTAGCGGGGTACCAAATCACAAATCTAAGGCTCCATTCTACAGTACTATAACTGCTGCTGTTCCTTCTCTGACCCCAGGCCAGAGACATGCTTTTCGGGAAGCTGCCCACCTGGCAGGACAAGTGTGGCGATGCCACCAACGTGCCCGAGAGCGTGATGTCTATGATTGAGGGTCTTCGCACCCCAGTGTCCATCACCCCCAGGCCTCCCCCATCTCCCAGAGACAGAGTAGGGTGAGAAGGCAGTCACTCATTCATTAACCATTTAGAAAACAATTAATTAATTAGAATATCTCATTCTGATTCAATGTGAGAGAGCGAGAGAACACAGCACAGATACCTTGTGATGACACTGGCTTCACTGATTTAATCATAATAATGAAATGGTAAAAACCTGTAATACCTGTACTACTAATATACCAATACCAGTGGGAGATTAACCACTAATGTACCACTACCAGTGGCAGGTTAACTACAAATGTACCACTACCGGTGGCAGGTTAACTACTAATGTACCACTACAAATGGCAGGTTACCTACTAATGTACCACAACCAGTGACAGGTTAACTACTAATGTACCACTACCAGTGACAGGTTAACTACTAATGTACCACTACCAGTGACAGGTTAACTACTAATGTACCACTACCAGTGGCAGGTTAACTACTAATGTACCACTACCAGTGGCAGGTTAACTACTAATGTACCAATGGCAGGTTAACTACTAACAACTGTACATTCTAGCACTCATACTATCCCCTTCCTGTGTTCCACTTCCTATGGTCAGTGGCAGGTTCAACTCCATATTCCGGGGTACAACAGTTCCACCCCAGTGGCCCCAGCACTGAAGGCTTAACAGACCAGCCCATTGGCCAGTATGTTCACCAGTGGCAGGACACACCCACCAGTGGCAAACTCAGTCACCAGAGGCAGGTTAACTGAATGAGTGGCAGGTTAACTGTAATGTGTGTTAACTGTAATGTACGTATGCGTTAACTGCTAATGTGTGGCAGGTTAACTGCTAGTGTGGCAGTTAACTGCATGTCCTCCCCAGGTTAACTGAATCGCTGGTGTTAACTACTCATGTGTGGCAGGTTAACTGTAATGTACCAGTGGCAGGTTAACTACTAACGCATGCATGGACCTGTGTTACATGCCTGTGGCAGCTAACTTAACCCTTCTCAGGTTAACTACTAATGTACCAGTGGCAGGTTAACAGACTACAGGGACAATGGAGGGGAGGAACTACTAATGAGTGGCGGTTAACTAGGTCCCAGGTCAGTGTCTGTGGCCACAGGACTCAACAACATTGTGAAGAGACCCAGGGTCCTAATGTACCATCTTCCCCCACACCTCTGGGACCAACTCTACGCTGCTCAGCTTTGACGAGGGAGACATCATCACCCTGCTCATTACCTGATGAGAGGGCAGGTTAACTCTAATGGAGAACTGGCAGGTTAACTACTAAGACCAGGCAGGTTAACTACTAATGTAAGTTAGTGGCAGGAACTACTAATGGTGATGCAGGTTAACTACAACACACTACACACACACACACACACACACACACTACTAGGGCTGGTTAACTATAATGCCAAAACTATCATATTATTTTTCAGTGGCAGGTTTTTGACAGTATTTTCTGTTTTGATTAATAAATGTTCTTTGTTTGCTCTGACTCAGTCCTGGTACCAGTGGCAGGTTAACTACTAATGTACCAGTTTAACTCTGACTCAGTCCTGGCAGTAACTCAATGTACCAGTGGCAGGTTAACTACTAACGTTACCAGTGGCAGGTTTTAACCACTAGATGGCTCTTAATGGTTAGAGCGTTGGATTAGTAACCGAAAGGTTGCAAGATCGAATCCCGAGCTGACAAGGTAAAAATCTGTCGTTCTGCTCTGAAACAGGCAGTTAACTGTTCCAGGCTGTCATTGTAAATAAGAAGTTTTCTCTGACTTGCAGTTAAATAAAGGTAGAACAAAAAATGTACCACTACCAATGGCAGGTTAACTACTAATGTATCAACGCTTAACTACTAATGTCCAATGGCAGGTTAACTACTAACAACTGTACATTCTAGCACTCATACTATCCCCTTCCTGTTTGCTCTGACTCCAGTTCCTGGTATCAGGCTTGGCCAGTATTAGCTAGGACACACGTTTGCTCTGACTGAGAGTCCTGGTATCAGGCTGTGTGTGTGTTTTGTAGTGTTTGTATGCATGTTTGCTCTGACTCAGTCCTGGTATGTGGGTGCATGCAGGACCTGTGTACATGTCTGTGTATTAACCCTTCTCGTTTGCTCTGACTCAGTCCTGGTATCAGGCTGTATTAGCTAGGGTCCGCTCTGACTCATATTCGACCAGTCCCATTGAAGCTCAGTATGTTCACTGAGGACACACCCACAACAAACTCAGTCACCAGAGAGACTGAGAGTGGCAGGTGTGTGTGTGTGTGTTTGTGTGTGTGTTTGTATGCATGTGTGTGTTCGCATGTCCTCCCCGCTGACGCTGGTGTGTGTGTTTGTATGTGGGTGCATGCATGGACCTGTGTACATGTCTGTGTATTAACCCTTCTCTCTCCAGACTACAGGGACAATGGAGGGGAGGAGTGGGCCCTAGGTCCCAGTCCTGGTATCAGGCTGTATTAGCTAGCTTTGACGTTTGCATCTGACCCTGCAGTCCTGATATCAGGCTGTATTAGCTGGAGAAAACCAGGCAGTTTGCTCTGACTCAGTCCTGGGGCTGGGCAATAGGCTATCATATTATTTTTTACATTTTTGACGGTATTTTCTGTTTTTGATGAATGAAAGTTCTAGTTTGGTTTAGGCTGTAAGACAACACATATATTCTAAATGATTTCAATGGGTCTTTCTCCATTTGTCCTTTATAGGCTGTATTCAACCTAAAATCATTTTGCTCTGATCCCTGCACTCATTTGGTATCACACTGCCACAATATTACTAGGCCTTATTTTTAACCAAATGTTTGCTTGTTCAAAACTCAGTTCTGGTATCATGGAAATAGAATGCTGTGGTTAGCTAAATAATAGCATAATAGTGTGGTCTGACTGACAGTCCTGGTATCAGGCTGTAGGAACCAAAGTGATGTTTGTTTCTGACTCAGTCTTGGTATCAGGCTGTATTAGCCAACATATTCATGCTTTGCCTATTCCTCTTTGATTTGCTCTGACTTAAGCCTCCACAGTTCTGGTATCAGGCTGTATTAGCTAGCTACGTTTGCTCTGACTCAGTTCTGTTATCAGGCTGTATTAGCTAGCAGTTTGCTCTGACTCAGTCCTGGTATCAGGCTATATTAGCTAGCTACGTTTGCTCTGACTCAGTCCTGGTATCAGGCTGTATTAGCTAGCTACGTTTGCTCTGACTCAGTTCTGGTATCAGGCTGTATTAGCTAGCTACGTTTGCTCTGACTCAGTTCTGGTATCAGGCTGTATTAGCTAGCTACGTTTGCTCTGACTCAGTCCTGGTATCAGGCTGTATTAGCTAGCTACGTTTGCTCTGACTCAGTCCTGGTATCAGGCTGTATTAGCTAGCTACGTTTGCTCTGACTCAGTTCTGGTATCAGGCTGTATTAGCTAGCTACGTTTGCCTGACTCAGTCTGGTCATTAGGCTATATTAGCTAGCTAACGTTTGCTCTGACTCAGTTCTGGTATCAGGCTAATATTAGTAATTATAGTTTGCTCTGACTCAGTCCTGGTAACAGGCTGTCATTAACTTGTTGCCTGTTTGCTCTGACTCAGTTCTGGTAAACAGGCTGTGCATTAGCTGAAGGAGTGCTACGTTTGCTCTGACTCAGTTCTGGTATCAGGCTGTATTAGCTAGCTATAAAAATGAACTTTACATACGCTATCACATTTAAAACTTCTTAGTTTGGTTCCTGTGGCTGATCAGCTCGCCACCTATAGTTTTGATAAAACTCAAACTTCTGGTATCAGGCTGAATTAGCTAGCTACGTTTGCTCTGACTCAGTTTGTAAATGCTGGTATCAGGCTGTATTAGCTAGTCTGCTAGTTAGCTCTGAGAAGCACCCCAAAAATACACTGACTCAGTACTTTCATTAGCTAGTTAGCTAAACATCACCAGCTAACTAGAAATTCCATTTTACAAACTAGCTGTTAGAGATGTAAAAACACAAACTAATATTGTAATTATAAAGCTTGTGGTATTTATATTAAAATCAAAGTGGAAACAAATCATCGTTTGTCATCAAACATTGTTGCAAAACAGGAAGGGCTGCATTGACCATGCAGACTGAACAAAGTGTCTCATGGTCAAACAGCATCAAATTTTCTGCGCTCAATACATTGAGTGAAGGAGTGGGACTTTTTCGAGGTATTTGTCGTAAACAGCATGGAGAGAGATTTAACCAGTTTTAGAGAGAGAGGGTTTTCTATGACTCAAGTAGCAGAGTAAACTATAAAAATGAACTTTGAAATGTTGCATTTTTAACAAAAAAGATGCGTATCACATTTAACAAAACCAAACATTCAAATACTGTTATAGAAGGTAAAGTAAAAACCCAAACCGTTTCGTGCATCAATACCTGCATATAGTAAAATATGGTATACCGCCCAGCCCTAACGCACACACATGCATTTATACACACACCGCCAGCTGCTGTGTGCATGTGGTAGTTCCGGTCCTGATTAGATGTTGATTTGATTGAGCTCCCCTTAACTGGACCACTCCAGGTGGAGCTGGCTGGGCGCCGTGCTCTGGGATCGTTAAGAGCTGCCTGGGAGCCGGCACACACTGGGGAATACAATCAGCACATGGCTGGAGGCAGAAAGACACAGAGGAGACAGGAGGGGAGGAGTGGGGGGAGAGGGGGAAAGAAGTAGAGAAAGGAGAAAATCACAGCCAAATGAATCTCTGATGTTTTTGCTGAATCAAGGCTCAAAATGAACTTTCTAAAGGTGTTGTATTCCTGACGTGATGCTGTACATGTTCTTTACAGATTCTACAGATGATGGACTCTTATATTGTCAAAAGCAGTGTACTAATAGGGTGGCTTTTGGGAATATGGTGGCTTTTGGGATGTTACCTAGATATGTGCCATTGATACAGTGTAGGGTTATTGTGGAGGTCCCTGCAGTGTGATGTCATTGAGTTGATGAGACACCTATCTGTCACACCTCAGCCAGAGTGATGGATCTGGGTCAGTCACCTAGCAACACACACTGATAACATCCACATGTATCCCTCCACCACCATAGTGTGATGAAGAGTGTCATGGCCAGAAATGAAATACATTTAATTAATATCCTGTGAAAACATGAATAATGAATCATATATTCATTATGTTCACAAGGCTATATGACACAAATCTATCATCTATGATTATTTGATACCCTTTGAGACAATAGACTGAGAGAATGAGAGACATGTGACTGAAATGTTGGCCTGGTTCCAGATCAGGTTAGTGAAATGTGATCACTACCTAAACCCTACAGCATGGTTCACTGTGGTGCTTTTAACAGGGAAGATGGAAGTTGATACAGTACCCCAGCCTTTATGTATTCTAGTTAAACACTGGCCACACCCAGCTGCCCATTCTGAAGCCCAGTGAACAAATGGACAAATATTAACATTTCTCACAGGGATTTGTATGGAGTCAATGATTTGTCCATTCAGAGGCCTATGATGATTATCTACCTTATTCTACCATAAATGGCCTCAGTTCTCTCTCACCACCTGTTAGACAGCTATAGAGAGGTTGATGATACAGGATCCTGAAAAGGGGATTCTATTAAGCTACTGCATGATGGAGTGGTGTGTAGAGAAGCAGGTTCCAGGGGATTGTGTACTTCAGTGTGGACGTCAATGTATTAGGAGTGTCTGAGGGTTATTCAGGGGCCTGTAGGAAAAAGCTGGGGAGATGTGAGTGTAATCACCTGCCTCTCTCTCTTTCTCTCTCTCTCTGTTTGTCTGTGTTCCAGGAGGGGATGGTTTCCATCATCCTATTGCCGGGCATATTCAGAGCCAATAGTGAATAACAACAGGTAAGGGGACCACTCAAGCAGGCAGGCGCACGCACACACACACACACACGCACACACACACACAGAGGTTTCATCCAGACTTGTTGTCTCATAGTGTTTGCTCTACTCTCCTAGTCTGATGACCTTTGCTGATCAGAATTCCCTCCTCTCTCTCCTTCATTCTTTCTCTCTTTTCTCTCTCTATCTCTCCCCCTCTCTCTCCACAGTGTGGGGGCTCCTCCCATGCGCAGTAAGAGCGTGGTGAACCTGCTCCACCAGGACACAGAGACAGATGATTCCTCCATGGTCCTCCCCCCACCTGACTACAGCGACTTCCCCAAGAGGAGTGTCCTCCCGGGCAGCAAGCAGCACTCGCCCCCTCTCCCTCCTCCTCTTTGTACACACGGTCAGTCAGAGCTATACAGTTACTAGCTACCTGCCCAGAGCTGATACTTAGTACTATACAGTTACTAGCTACCTGCCCAGAGCTGATACTTAGTACTATACAGTTACTAGCTACCTGACCAGATCTGATACTTAGTACTATACAGTTACTAGCTACCTGCCCAGAGCTGATACTTAGTACTATACAGTTACTAGCTACCTGCCCAGAGCTGATACTTAGTACTATACAGTTACTAGCTACCTGACAGTTACTAGCTACCTGCCCAGAGCTGATACTTAGTACTATACAGTTACTAGCTACCTGACCAGATCTGATACTTAGTACTATACAGTTACATGCTACCTGACCAGAGCTGATACATAGTACTATATAGTTACTAGCTACCTGACCAGAACTGATACTTAGTACTATACAGTTAATAGCTACCTGACCAGAGCTGATACTTAGTACTATACAGTTACTAGCTACCTGACCAGAGCTGATACTTAGTACTATACAGTTACTAGCTACCTGCCCAGAGCTGATACTTAGTACTATACAGTTACTAGCTACCTGCCCAGAGCTGATACTTAGTACTATACAGTTACTAGCTACCTGACCAGATCTGATACTTAGTACTATACAGTTACTTGCTACCTGACCAGAGCTGATACTTGGTACTATACAGTTACTTGCTACCTGACCAGAGCTGATACTTTGTACTATACAGTTACTTGCTACCTGACCAGAGCTGATACTTAGTACTATACAGTTGACCAGAGCTGATACTAGCTTACTTGCTACCTGACCAGAGCTGATACTTAGTACTATACCAGGTTACTAGCTACCTGACCAGAGCTGATACTTAGCTAGTGACTGTATAGTACTACTTGCTACCTGACCAGAGCTGATACTACTATACTGACCAGAGCTGATACTTAGTACTATACAGTTACTAGCTACCTGACCAGATCTGATACTTAGTACTATACAGTTACTAACTACCTGCCAGATCTGAGAGCTGATACTTAGTACTATACAGTTACTAGCTACCTGACCAGAGCTGATACTTAGTACTATACAGTTACTTGCTACCTGACCAGAGCTGATACATAGTACTAGTGACTATACCTGCCCAGTACTACTATACAGTTACTACCTGACCAGAGCTGATACTTAGTACTATACAGTTACTAGCTACCTGACCAGATCTGATACTTAGTACTATACAGTTACTAACTACCTGCCCAGAGCTGATACTTAGTACTATACAGTTACTAGCTACCTGACCAGATCTGATACTTAGTACTATACAGTTACTTGCTACCTGACCAGAGCTGATACTTAGTACTATACAGTTACTAGCTACCTGACCAGAGCTGATACTTAGTACTATACAGTTACTAGCTACCTGACCAGAGCTGATACTTAGTACTATACAGTTACTAGCTACCTGACCAGAGCTGATAGCTAGTGACTGTATAGTACTAAGTACCTGACCAGAGCTGATACTTAGTACTATACAGTTACTAGCTACCTGACCAGATCTGATACTTAGTACTATACAGTTACTAGCTACCTGCCCAGAGCTGATACTTAGTACTATACAGTTACTAGCTACCTGACCAGAGAGCTGATACTTAGTACTAATACATACTTAGTTACTTGCTACCTGACCAGAGCTGATACTTTGTACTATACAGTTACTAGCTACCTGACCAGAGCTGATACTTAGACAGGAGGCGATACTATAACAGTTACTAGCTACCTGACCAGAGCTGATACTTAGTACTATACGGTTACTAGCTACCTGACCAGAGCTGATAGCTAGTGACTGTATAGTACTAAGTACCTGACCAGAGCTGATAGCTAGTGACTGTATAGTACTAAGTACCTGACCAGAGCTGATAGCTAGTGACTGTATAGTACTAAGTACCTGACCTTATCTGCGGTTCTGGATCATTTCAGTCCTTCTCCATTGTCAGTTGTGTAAACAGGAGAGTTGGCTGATGTTTACATGTGCTTCCTGTCTGCACATAATATGTTTATTTTAATAACACCTATATAACACCGTAACAATACTTAATAAACAATTAATAACAGCACTTACTGATTACAAGCCACATCAAACCATTAGCACATCCTAATTCCCTAAAAGTTGTCTATACAGTATTTGATGCCTCCTCATATTTGTGAAACCTGTATTGGATAGGATAAGATTTTACTGTATGGTACAGTATAACAGATCATAGCATTGTATAAGACCATGGATAAGAGGATTTCCCCTTGAGCCAGTATAGTAATACAGTATAGTATTTTAATACAGTATAGTTATATAGTATAGTATTTTAATACAGTATAGTATAGTAATATAGTATAGTAATATAGTAATACAGTATATTAATACATTCCCGGACTGTTGGACACCCTTGCGTCTGGGAGCCTCTGTCCCACTAAGGGGCTGCGGTAGAGTAGGACAGGGCTGGGCCTAGCCTGGAGGTTGTTTAAGCTAAAATACAGTAGTTTTGAATGACAGAGAAGTGTTGGCAATACCTGCAGGTGTAAAGTAGTTACAATGCATTGTGGGTCACGCCATGCGTGTCTAATGCTCAACCTACACTCTAGCAATGCTCTCAACTAACTCTTGCTTTTGCATGTATTCAAAGCCATCAGTCAAAGTTGTGGGTTTTCAAAGTGCAAAGGCCAATCCGAGGTTGTTTGTGCTTCCCGATCCTGGCTGAATGGAAATTTATGGTAAGAAGCCTAAACACCTGCTGGCGTTGGTTTGGCTGAAGGCATACAAACAGAGAGACTCTGTCTCCTGTTTAAACTTGTGCAAGCTATAACATGTACATGTGTGTATTTATGAGGATGAGAAGATAACTCTGGTCAAACAACTCCTGTTTTCCTTGTGCAAAATGCTACAGAGAACCAAGCAAGCAGTGAAAGTCCAAGTTAATGTAAAGATATGCAGGATCCCTCCATGCCATTTCACTAAAGCAGAAACAGCTATTGAAGCCAGACTCCTTAAACCCCCTAAAAGACATGGAGAAGCTCTCCATTGTGTTCAGTTGGTCCTGGGGCCGCCAGTTCCTCTTCGATGTGACATGTGATTTAACCCTCGCTACCCTGGCTCTCCTTTTAGTGTAATGTCAGCACCCAGAATCACATCTCCCACTACTCCATGATGTCCGTCACAAGAGACTACTTTTAGTGTAATGTCAGCACCCAGAATCACATCTCCCACTACTCCATGATGTCCTTCATAAGAGACTACTTTTAGTGTAATGTCAGCACCCAGAATCACATCTCAGCACCCAGAATCACATCTCCCACTACTCCATGACGTCCACTACTCCATGATGTCCGTCACAAGAGACTACTTTTAGTGTAATGTCAGCACCCAGAATCACATCTCCCTCCCACTACTCCATGATGTCCATGAGACTACTTTTAGTGTGTCAGCACCCAGAATCACATCTCCCACTACTCCATGATGTCCGTCACTAATGAGACTACTTTTAGTGTAATGTCAGCACCCAGAATCACATCTCCCACTACTCCATGATGTCCGTCACAAGAGACTACTTTTAGTGTAATGTCAGCACCCAGAATCACATCTCCCACTACTCCATGACGTCCGTCAGCACCCAGAATCACATCTCCCACTACTCCATGACGTCCGTCACAAGAGACTACTTTTAGTGTAATGTCAGCACCCAGAATCACATCTCCCACTACTCCATGACGTCCGTCACAAGAGACTACTTTTAGTGTAATGTCAGCACCCAGAATCACATCTCCCACTACTCCATGATGTCCGTCAGCACCCAGAATCACATCTCCCACTACTCCATGATGTCCGTCAAGAGACTACAGAATGTCAGCACCCAGAATCACATCTCCCACTACTCCATGACGTCCGTCACCAGAGACTACTTTTAGTGTAATGTCAGCACCCAGAATCACATCTCCCACTACTCCATGACGTCCGTCAGCACCCAGAATCACATCTCCCACTACTCCATGACGTCCGTCACAAGAGACTACTTGAGTGTAATGTCAGCACCCAGAATCACATCTCCCACTACTCCATGACGTCCGTCACAAGAGACTACTTTTAGTGTAATGTCAGCACCCAGAATCACATCTCCCACTACTCCATGATGTCGTCCGTCAGCACCCAGAATCACATCTCCCACTACTCCATGACGTCCGTCAGCACCCAGAATCACATCTCCCACTACTCCATGACGTCCGTCACAAGAGACTACTTGAGTGTAATTAGCTGTACCTACAGGCTGGAAATCCCGTTCATCACAAACACATAGAAATAGCGACAGGAGGCAGCTGCTGCCCTCGTGGCTGTACAGGTCAGTGGTGACCCAGAGAGGGCAGGTTGTGGTTTGTGATGTTTGGCCCTCCTGTGTGAGAGGTTGAATGGAGAAGTCTGGGAAAGACCATACAGTTCTCAACTTCTCTTTTCTTTCACTGCGGTTAAATATTCATTAGGCTACACTCTGCTGTGTCCCGAGTCCAGCCGTGTGTGTGTGCACGTGCGCTGTGTGTGGGTGTGTGTGGCCATTATTATGCCTGGCTATCAGTGTACACTGAGTGTACAAAACATTGAGAACATCTTCCTAATATTTTGCCCTCAGAACAGCCACAATTCGTCTGGCCATGGACGCTACAAGGTGTTGAAAGCGTTCCACAGGAATGCTGGTCCATGTTGACTCTGAAGCTTCCCACAGATTTTTTTTGGTCAAGTTTCCTGGATGTCCTTTGGGTGGTGGACCATTCTTGATACACACAGGAAACTGTTGAGCGTGAAAAACCCAGCAGCGCTGCAGTTCTTAACACAAACCATTGCGCCTGGCACCTACTACCATAACCTGTTCATAGGCACTTAAATTTTCTTGTCTTGCCCATTCACCCTCTGAATGACACATATACAATCTATGTCTCAATTGTCTCAAGGCTTAAAAATCCTTCTTTAACCTGTCTCCTCCCCTTCATCTACACTAATTGAAGTGGATTTAACAGGTGACATCAATGAGGGATCATATCTTTCACCTGGTCAGTCTGTCCTGGAAATGTTCATAATGTTTTGTACACTCCGTGTACATACATCTGGTGGCACGGCTCCGGCCCAGCCCTCCATTGGATTCCACTCTGGGTGAACCTGACACCTGGAACCTGACACTCTCTCTCTCTCTTTCTCTTTCTCTCTCTGCTTCTCCCCTCTCTCTCCCTGTCTGACTTCCCTGTCTGACTTCCCTCTCTCTTTCAATGTCTCTCCCTCTTTTTTTTTCTCTTCAACTTTCTCTCTGTCTCTTTCATTGTTTCTCTGTCCCCCAATCCATGCCCTACCTCCCTCTGTCTCGGCCCCTCTTTCTCTCTCCCTCTGTCTCTCTGCCCTGGCCCCCCATCTCTCTCCCTCTTTCTCTCTCCCTCTGTCTCTCTGGCCCGGCCCCCATCTCTCTCCCTCTCTGTCCCAGCCCCCATCTCTCTCCCTGTCTCTCTGGCCCAACCCCTCATCTCTATCCCTCTCTGTCCCAGCCCACCATCTCTCTCCCTGTCTCTCTGGCCCGGCCCCCATCTCTCTCCCTCTGTCTCTCTGTCCCAGCCCCCATCTCTCTCCCTCTGTCTCTCTGTCCCAGCCCCCATCTCTCTCCCTCTGTCTCTCTGTCCCAGCCCCCCATCTCTCTCCCTCTCTCTCTGTCCCAGCCCCCCATCTCTCTCCCAGTGTGTGATTCTGATTCTAGTAGGTACTTATCCTCCATTCATGCTGTATGAGTCAGCCAGACAGACAATCAGTTCCGGAACATCGATAGTAACATGTTTTACCAATGAAACACATTGTATTTAACAGTGCTGGACTACACCAGCCTGCTCTGCTCCCATTCATCAAACAACACACAGAGATAGAGCAGGGGTTGAGGTGGTGGACACTGCTCTGGGATGCTCCCAAACCGCACCATATTCCCTATATAGTCCACTACATTTGACCAGTGCTCGGGTCAAAAGTAGTGCACTAGATAGGGAATAGGGGGCCATTTAGGACAAAGCCCCACTCTGTGGAGATGGGGAATCTATCTATGAGTCATGTGTTCAGTTATACTGTGAGAGGTGGGGTGAGTGTAGGTGAACACACAGGATGAGGTTTGTGTAGTAGGCAGGGTTGTGCACAAACCCCTCGCTTGAAATATTTTCATAATTCATATCTCAAAATTCATAACATACCAAATGCCTCTGTAGCTCAAATTGTAAGCCAGCTAGTTACAGTGCTTCCTGAAGACATTGTTGTATTGTTTTATTGAACCTTTATTTAACTAGGCAAGTTAGTTTAGAACAAGTTATTATTTACAATGACGGCCTACCCCGGCCATACCCAGACGACGATGGGCCAATTGTGCACCGCCCTATGGGACTCCCAATCACGTCTGGATGTGATACAGCCAGGAATCGAACCAGGGATTGTAGTGACGCCTCTTGCACTGAGATGCAGTGCCTTAGACCGCTGCGCCACTCACTGGGTGGGGGTGTGGGTAGGTGAAGACTGGGTGGGGTGTGGGTAGGTGAAGACTGGGGGTGGGGTGTGGGTAGGTGAGACTGGGTGGGGTGTGGGTAGGTGTAGACTGGGGGTGGGGTGTGGGTAGGTGAAGACTGGGGGTGGGGTGTGGGTAGGTGAAGACTGGGTGGGGGTGTGGGTAGGTGAAGACTGGGTGGGGGTGTGGGTGTGGGTAGGTGAAGACTGGGTGGGGTGTGGGTAGGTGAGACTGGGTGGGGGTGTGGGGTGTGGGTAGGTGAAGACTGGGTGGGGGTGTGGGTAGGTGAAGACTGGGTGGGGGTGGGGGGTAGGTGAATAGCATGCTGTGAATGTTTTTCCATACAATGAAAAGAATAACTAGCTGTGTAGGTGAGTCTGAACAACACTTCCTGTTTCTCTCTGTGTGTAGGTGAGTCTGAACAACACTTCCTGTTTCTCTCTGTGTGTAGGTGAGAGCACGACAAGTGGAGTAACTCTGTGTATGTAGGTGTGTGTGTCGTGACTGGACTGTGTGTAGGTGTGTATGCGACAAGAGATTGTTGTGTGTGTGTGTATATGACACACACCTCCAGGGCTGTCTTTGAAGGAGGCTGGGATGGTATAGTGGTGAGTCATTCATTCCAGACTACCAGCCATGTATAGCTCTATCCTTGTGAATGGGATTATAGTTACTTCATAACTGGGATCACTCACTTCTCTTCATCTCATTTGGGACACGACTAGGTCTGTTTGTCATGTTTAATACTGATAATGTGGTCATTTAACAGACGCTAAACACATTCAGTATATGTGGCCCCTGCAGGAATCAAACCCACAACTCTGCTGTTACAAACTCCAGGACCCAGGTCTTTATTGTGCTGGTATGACCAGTGCCATAAGGGAGAAGTCTTTTCCCCATTCATCAGATTTGTCTGCAGGGAGCGAATGAGGGGAGGGAATTAGAAGGAGAAGAGGGTGGGATAGAGGGAGGGGTGGGGGTTACACAGGAATGCTCTGTCACCATGAGAAAAATGCTTCCTTGCTGGTTCTGCCCTTTGTGTAGAAAGTGAGGCAGATGAATACAGAGAAACGGATTAAAGACACAGAAAGAGAAGAGACTGACGTAGCGAGAGCAGAGGTACTACAGGAATGTATCAGAAAGTATCGAGAGAAATGACGTGTGTCTGTGTGTGTGTGTGTGCTGACACCCTGCACTCAGTCTGATTAGGACTAGGATTAAAACTACACATCTGTCCAGGATGTCAAGAGGATGTTAGGACAGCAGTCACTAAGGTCAATGTGTGTCTGGCTACATCTGCCTGCCTACCCCTCTCTAGTTGTTCTGTAGGCTCAATGCTGTCCTCTACTGGTGGCATCCCAGCACTACAGCTGTGAGAGACTACCAGTGATGCGTGGGTCAGCAGTTTGTTCACCTACCCGAATTGCTAGTAACCCATCCGCAACCTCCTGACTATATGTGATAAAGTGAAAATCTGAGGCCCACACTCAATCCTAACCCGCAAATATAGAAAATGTGAGGAACAATTCTTTGACTGGCCTTTTTGAATAGGCCTATGTTTCTGCTTATAATTTCGGACATTTTGGTAGGCTGTTTGTCAAGTTGTCTATAATTAAATACATGCAGCTTCTCTTCTGTCAGTAGTTGTTGCCCTAGAAGACTAAATAAACCCTTGCTCACCAGAATGTCATAAATCAATAGAATGAAGGCTTCAATTTAGTTGACAGGGGAAAGTTACTTCTCTTGCAAAGCGAAGACATTTAGGGACCGGGGGAAAAATGCAATATCTCCAGTTTTAAGAAAATTGAAAGCTGTTATAAAGACCCAACGTTTTTTTAAATAAGATTTCAGTTCAGCTTGGGTGCATATTTTATGTGGTTGAAATACTACCTGCTTTTATGATGCTGTACATTTGCTGTATCATTTCACTGTAAGAAATGCTTAATTCTATGAGTTGATATTAAAGCTATGTGAGAGGTTATAGACCTACACTCTGTTCAGATTTCACTTATACTACTATTCTATCTAACCCATCTTGAACGGTACAGTTCCCAAGATGTGCAATTTTGAAGTCCCTGTGTTGTGACTGTGACCTCAGTCATCACACATCTTTCCCCAACATTAGACTACTGTTCTGGCCTGCTGTTCTTTCACAGCATTTCTCTTATTGAATTCAACTCTGACATTGTCCTTTTGGTCTCAGAATTCTACAAAAATGATACATTTATGGATTTTTAATGCATTGTTTTCTCTTTATTCAACCCACCCAATATTGAATGACCCTAAACCCACCCCTCCCCGCCAATACAACTACAGGGATTGCAGGTTATGAGTCAACCCACCCATCTCTACACAGTACAATAGGACAGTGTTTCCCCATCCTGGTCTTGGGATACACTGTCCCTTCCAGAAGAGCCATTTTCCAGTGTCAGTGTTCTGAGGTGCTGAAGCATTCTCCTCTCCAGACCTGGGTTCAACACCTATCTATTGAGAGGACCTGTTGCAATGGAACCGACATAAACGTCTCAATAGTCTAGTTGCGAACCACACCATTTGTCACTCCAGGCAGACTCCAGCATTCACTCAAAGTATTTGAAAGATTTGAAATAGCATTTGAACCCAGGTCGTCTCTGTTTGTCAGTCACAACACTCACCAGTCTGCCCTACAAAACCTGTCTGAGGAGGGGTGGTCTGTGGTGTGGTCTCCATGGGCAACACATGCAAAAAGTCCCAGAAATGTGGTACATTTGGTATGGAAATTATATTTTTGCATGTAAATGAATCATTGTTGGTTTGGATTCCATCATGGAGAGTGAATGAATCATTGTTGGGTTGGATTCCATCATGGAGAGTGAATGAATCATTGTTGGGTTGGATTCCATCATGGAGAGTGAATGAATCATTGTTGGGTTGGATTCCATCATGGAGAGTGAATGAATCATTGTTGGGTTGGATTCCATCATGGAGAGTGAATGAATCATTGTTGGGTTGGATTCCATCATGGAGAGTGAATGAATCATTGTTGGGTTGGATTCCATCATGGAGAGTGAATCAATCATTGTTGGGTTGGATTCCATCATGGAGAGTGAATGAATCATTGTTGGGTTGGATTCCATCATGGAGAGTGAATGAATCATTGTTGGGTTGGATTCCATCATGGAGAGTGAATGAATTATTGTTGGGTTGGATTCCATCATGGAGAGTGAATGGGTCTTGTGACTTACAATATATCTGGTCTAATGTCTCTTGGGTTTGTTTACAGGGAACCCAACTGAATGGGTTTGGGAAGACGCCTCTTTTCCTCGGGTAAGTCATGCATCATGAAGATAATATTAACACATCTATCTTAAACTCACAATAGCGTGTGGACATGCAATCTTTCTTTCAAATAGTCAGTCATATACTCTACCCACAGTGTAGTCCACATACAGAGCGCAAGGGTTCTATTTTTGGCGCTAAGGAGGCGCAAGTGTCAAATGCACGTTAATTTGCAATTTCGTCATGTAAAAGCAGGTACACTGGCATTTTCCAGCCCTAACGCCAAGTTCAGCAATTTACCTGTCTACCATCAGCTCCCTTGCACTGAAGTGGGAGGGGTTACAATTTTAGAGGTGTGTCCTTAAAAACAAGTGCAAAAGTGATAATTTTCATATAGCACTAATAGGAAGTTTTAAGATCCCCAAAAAGCAGGTCTTAACAGTAACGCAGATGATAATGGCAGGGATTTTGAGAGTGGAAGCACAGCCTATCCAACCATGACACACTGAGTGGAAGCACAGCCTATCCAACCATGACACAGTGGAAGCACAGCCTATCCAACCATGACACACAGAGTGGAAGCACAGCCTATCCAACCATGACACAGAGAGTGGAAGCACAGCCTATCCAACCATGACACACAGAGTGGAAGCACAGCCTATCTAACCATGACACAGAGAGTGGAAGCACAGCCTATCCAACCATGACACACAGCCTATCCAACCATGACACAGAGTGGAAGCACAGCCTATCTAACCATGACACAGAGAGTGGAAGCACAGCCTATCCAACCATGACACAGAGAGTAGAAGCGCAGCCTATCCAACCATGACACACAGAGTGGAAGCACAGCCTATCCAACCATGACACACAGAGTGGAAGCACAGCCTATCCAACCATGACACACAGAGAGTGGAAGCACAGCCTATCCAACCATGACACAGAGAGTGGAAGCACAGCCTATCCAACCATGACACACAGAGTGGAAGCACAGCCTATCCAACCATGACACACAGAGAGTGGAAGCACAGCCTATCCAACCATGACACAGAGAGCCCATGGAAGGAGAGATGTGCCTTTTGTGCCGGTGAATCTCGTGTTTAGAAACGTAAAAAAACGATTGCTTTAATTTAATTAAAAACCAAGCATATCGTCCCCTCCCCTTAATCAACGCTGGAATACCAGCATCACATAGGTGTGTCTTTTATCCTGGCAATTACCCAAAAGTAGCCTATGAATAAAGAGGTTTTAAATGGTCTACTGAGAGGGCTTTGACATTTTATGCCCTCATGCTTTTTTATTATTCACAATTCACATATCTGCATTTCGACTTGTTCAGATGGCTATCCATCCAGTTTCAAAGAACGCCCCCTTGTCCGATTACCAAAGACACACTCCAAACTATTTAGTCGTCCTATAATGCAATATCAACAAGTGGATCTTTAAAAAAAATCTGCCTCGCACATAAGCAACGATACGATTGACAGGAGCCTAATATTTTGTATAGACGTGCGAATGTTATGCGTAAAGATATTTAGGGCTACGTGTGCAAACAGTGCCATGGAACGAGAGAAGCGATTTATATGTTTCTGACCCAATATTATTTAGAAATATTGTTTTTGATTTAAAAAACAACTGTATAGTGTTTTGTTTAATCTGATTCTAAACCAAACGTATTAAAGAGATTCACCAAGCTGTAATGTAATCTCCTCCAGAAGTAATTATTTAGTATGAGAGGGCCATAAACAATAACTAGTAATACTGCAGACTCTAAGTAAGGTTCAAATCTCCCCTTTCTGGTAAATGTAGTTATAAATTGCTGAGGTGTAGTCACTTCTCAGTCCACAAGCTCAATTACACAGTTCAAATATGATACAAATATGAAATATTTAATGTGATGTATTTCCTATTCAACAAAACGGTATGAATAAGGCTTGAAATGACTTATATGCTTTCTAAATATAGTATTGTCAATTTATCAACGACTAAGATTTCCTTATAACTGTAAAATACATATTTCAATCTATGGTGTCCACATATCCATTTATAAATGTCGGTTGGAACCGGTACCAGAACCACTCAGGTCCCCAAAACAGGGGACTCTACATCTATTATAACAAATTGTTTAATTTTATACACTGTCTTTTTAGGCCTTATCAATAGCCTGGTGAATTTAATCTTTGGTATGTCCATGTCCAGACTGCAATTAACAGCAGGCCTAGCCCCTATATTAAATGGCCTAGCCCCTATATTAAATGGCCTAGCCCCTATATTAAATGGCCTAGCCCCTATATTAAATGGCCTAGCCCCTATATTAAATGGCCTAGCCCCTATATTAAATGGCCTAGCCCCTATATTAAATGGCCTAGCCCCTATATTAAATGGCCTAGCCCCTATATTAAATGGCCTAGCCCCTATATTAAATGGCCTAGCCCCTATATTAAATGGCCTAGCCCCTATATTAAATGGCCTAGCCCCTATATTAAATGGCCTAGTCCCTATATTAAATGGCCTAGCCCCTATATTAAATGGCCTAGCCCCTATATTAAATGGCCTAGCCCCTTTATTAAATGGCCTAGCCCCTTTATTAAATGGCCTAGCCCCTATATTAAATGGCCTAGCCCCTATATTAAATGGCCTAGCCCCTATATGAAATGGCCTAGCCCCTATATGAAATGGCCTAGCCCCTATATTAAATGGCCTAGTCCCTATATTAAATGGCCTAGCCCCTATATTAAATGGCCTAGCCCCTATATCAGCTATAGCCTATGTTTAACTATGTTTTTCCATATTGAAGCAATGCAACTAGAACAATGTGGACTGCAAACATGTTTAATATATTTAGCAAATATGGGGCAGGCTATTTAATGAACTAGGCTATAACAGACTAACATTCTAACTGGAGTTGATGACAACATAACACATAAAATACCAAACTTGAAGCAACACATATTTAGGCATGGAGCACGTTCTGATTGACCCAGCCTGTTCGTGCCACTGCCACCTACTGTGTCCATAATTCCAGTTGTGAAAATAGCTAAAGTATTTTTGACCCACCCCACAGCTGTAACGTTATCACCAGTGCTAAGATTTATCATTGTGTTAGGTTGGTTCAAATAGGGCCCAAGTGTCATAAAATCATCACACCAGCATTAACCCGTCTGTCTCCTTAGGGGAGGGAACCCGTTCACCGCAGTCAAGCTACGTCCCACAGTCACCAATGACCGCTCAGGCCCAGCCATCTAAACCTCCAGACCCACCCTCCTGTCCACCTCTACACAGGAGCGGCACCTCCAGCTGGGCATCACCCCATGCTGTCCCCCCTCCTCCAGGCGGATGGACCCAGGGCCGGACACTAGTGTACGGGACAACTTGACACTGTGGGCTGCTGTGCTGAAGATCCAGTAATTTCACTACTACAGATGCCATTAGAAATGACATTGTCTAATACAGTTGCCCTACTGCTGCAAACACTCTCCCTGAGAAGGTGGGAGGATTTATTTATGTAAACAGATGCACATATATAGATTTTCTAGACCTATTTTTGTCGGTGATGATGAGTGGCGACATACTACATGCGTTCTCGCTGGGCGTGTGTGAAAAGGAGTCGAGGAAAGCCTGAGATTGGGCCGTTGAAATATCAGAATGTATTTATGACTCTTTTTTTTTTGCTTCAATCACTCGTCAATTTTTTTTAGTTGCCATAGGGCAGTAGATAAATGAATGTATGCAATACAGGACCTATGCATCACAATTTACAGAGGTCCTTATGGTAGTGTTGCTCGTTATTGTTGATATATCTCGAATATGATATGTAAAATTGCATTGTTGCTATCATTACTAAAGACCAACTGCTAGTGACTGTCGAATATAAGTATACTCATTCAAGGGAAGCGCACATCATTTTTCCCCTCAACTCCTTCCAAGAAGTGTACAATGAATTTGATTGGTTGAGTGTGTCATTGTCATCTTGCTGATTGGTTTTTCAGTTAAGTGTTCATACAGTGCTGCTGTTACTAGTGGAAGATGTGAGACCTGTTTACCTTGACTCTATATACCAACAGTAATCATTCTGTGAAACGTCTCTCACCTGTCTGTTATTCAAGTAGCCCGGGTCATGTTCATTAGGCACCAAACGGAAGAAAGCAGACTGAAACCTTTGAGGGAATGTTTCTTATTGTTTCCTAATGAATATGAGCCAGTAGTGCTGTGGACATGCATTGTTAAAAGGAGATGGTTAAATGGAACTCATAACTTCCCATAGACCGTGCAGCCATTTTGCTTTTAACTTCATGCTTCATGGAAGGCATTTTCAACCTAGTGGCTAATTTTATCATGTTTCTTTGGTCTGCCTTGCCTACTCCCTGAGTTTGGAACGTTGCTGTATGAAAATAAACAAATCTACACTGAACAAAAATGTAAACGCAGCATGTAAAGTGTTGGTCCCATGTTTCATGAGCTGAAATAAAATATTCCAGAAATGTTCCATATGCATAAAAAACATACTTCTCTCAAATGTTGTGCACAAATGTATTTACATCCGTTAGTGAGCATTTCTCTTTTGCCAAAATAATCCATTCACCTGACAGGTGTGGCATATCAAGAAGTTGATTTAACAGCATGATCATTACACAGGTGGACCTTGTGCTGGGTACAATAAAAGACCACTTTAAAATGTGGAGTTTTGTCACAACACAATGCCACAGATGTCTCAAGTTTTGAGGGAGCGTGCAATTGGCATGCTGACTGCAGGAATGTCCACCAAAACTGTTTCCAGATAAAATGTCAATTTCTCTACCATAAGCAGCCTCAAACCTAATTTTAGAAAATTTGGCAGTACGCCCAACCGGACTCACAACTGCAGAGGCATCGTGTAGGCGAGTGGTTTGTTGATGTCAATGTTGTGAACAGTGTGTCCCATGGTGGCGGTGGGGTTATGGTATGGGCAGGCATAAGCTACGGACAATTAACACAATTACATTTTATCGATGGCAATTTTAATGCACAGATACCGTGGTGAAATCCCGAAGCCCATTGTCGTGCCATTCATCTGCCACCATCACCTCATGATAATGCACAGATACCGTGGTGAAATCCCGAAGCCCATTGTCGTGCCATTCATCTGCCACCATCACCTCATGTTCCAGCATGATAATGCACAGATACCGTGGTGAAATCCCGAAGCCCATTGTCGTGCCATTCATCTGCCACCATCACCTCATGTTCCAGCATGATAATGCACAGATACCGTGGTGAAATCCCGAAGCCCATTGTCGTGCCATTCATCTGCCACCATCACCTCATGTTCCAGCATGATAATGCACAGCCCCATGTCGCAAGGTTCTGTACACAATATCTAGAAGCTGAAAATGTCCCAGTTCTTCCATGGCCTGCATACTCACCAGACATATCACCGATTGAGCATGTTTGGGACGTGCTGGATCGACATGTGCAACAGAATGTTCCAGTTCCCACCAATATTGCCATTGAAAAGAAGTTGGACAATATTTCACAAGCTACAACCAACAGTCTGATCAACTCTATGCGAAGGAGATGTTGCGCTGCATGAGGTAAATGGTGGTCACACCAGATACTGACTGGTTTTCTGATCCACACCCCTACCCTTTTTAAAGTATCTGTGACCAACAGATGCATATATGTATTCCCAGTCATGTGGAATCCATAGTTTAGGGCCTAAAGAATGTACTTAAATTGACTGATTTCCTCATATGTACTTGAATTCAGTAAAATCTTTGAAATTGTTGCATGTTGTGTATTTATATTTTTGTTCAGTATATTTTGCTTCTCTTCTCATTTCAACTCTTTGTCGTGATGAATTATAAATGTTATGACCAATAATATATAACAGTTACTTCATGACTAGAAAGGCCAGGTTTCAAGCCAAGGCACACTGTTAATACACCTTTTAAAGGCAATTTCCCTGATGTTTGCAGAGATCACGTTCATGTTCAACTCTGGATGTCAGCTCTGATTCTAATTAACTGGTTGAAAAACTGAATCCGGATAGTTACAACTGGGGTTGAATTGAACAGGAACAGGGTTGTCTTCTACAAAGTGATTGGGCACTGATCTAGAGTCAGTTGAGCTGTTTAGACCATATGATTATATGGAAAGAGGGACCTGATCCTAGATCAGCACTCCTACTTCCAGACGGTTTATGAATACGGGCCAGGAAAAGTTAAAAGATCAGCAGAGACATGTACCGCACTCATGGTTCTTTATTTACCATAACTCTTTTAGAAAGAAGGACCTCATCATGATGGCGTGCGTAGTGTTTCAAAGCAGATCCATGGAAAATACACCCCCCAATATATGACCCCATTTTATTACATGACAGACAATACACTACTGGTGGTAGAGACATATGGGTACATAGAGACATTCTCCGTTGATTGTCTATTGTTGGGAGGATTGCAGAAGGCTGAGTTGTCACTGAGAAGAATACTAAAATGGCTACAGATTATCAAGAGATTACACACGTCAACCTGCTTGTATTATGCAAAAAACTGTCTGCATGCTTTTCCTCCCTCCCTTGGCTGAGTCTGCTTGGTTGTAGGTCAAAGACGTGGTGCCCGACTTGACCTGGGTGAACTGCAGAACCTGTGTAGGGCGCTTCAACCTATGTCCAAATTTACACACTACTTAGAACGTACATTTTTACATGGTATGCATTCTAAGTGGTATGCTATAGTTACATTAAAGGATACTGGAACAGAGACCCCTATTCATTAGGCAGCAAACGGTAGAAAATGGACAAACAGGGAGGGACTACCTGGTCTTGTCCAATAAGAAACGCTGAGGTCTGCAGACCTATATAAAAGCCATCAATCATAATCATACCTGTGAAAATATGACATGGCCCCAGAATAAAAAGAAACCAGAACAGACAACAGCTCAATGACAAATTTTCCATGTCTCAGTTCGGGACAGCTGATGTCTCAGTGTTACGTTTAAAACCCTCCCCCAGCCAGAGTCGAGCTGGGAAAAGATATTCTCTGCGACACTGGCCCAGACTGAGTGGGGGCAGCATTCTCAAAGGCTTCAAAACAGAGGTTGAAAAGGGTTGCTTAAAGAGGCTCTCGCTCCATGGGTCATTTCCTTATAGTCATATACCTGTACAGTGACGCACCATTTCCCAAAGTAATGAGTCTCCTTTAAAAAATACATAATTCATCCTAAAATGTGACTACATGAAACAGAAGGCGCTTCAGAAGTGGCAGAACTGAACAATTCCCAGGTGTGGCGCAATTGGAATTTAACATTGAGCACAAAATCTACTTGTGCCTCCGTTTGATTGAACATGACAAAACAAAGGAATTCTATCAAGTAAATGATTTGTTATTGATCCACATCTTGAGCCACATAATGATCACAATCCCTTTCTGGGCCTATATCACAAAGAGCCTCTAGGATCAGTTTGGCTTTTAAATCATAATGCACAAGGTTTATATGGACAGGGAGGACCTGATCCTAGATCTCCTACTCGGATGCACTTGTTGAATATGCGCCTTGGGGCCGTATCCACAAAGCATCTCAGAGTAAAACATTTGGTCGTAGGTGCTAAGAGACATTCTACTCCTACTCTTATGGGTAACAATAAAAGCTATGCAGGAAGCTTCTTTAGTCATAACAGTCCCCCACCTAGTCAAGAGATATTTAGGAGACCCCGTGAGCTGTCCTAACCAGCTTAGAGTTACCAACAGGGGTCTTGGTAATAGAAAAGGGCAGTGCTTCCTGCGCCATAGACAGGCTGTTGCTTTGGAGTTGAAAGAATGTTTGATATTTCTATACGATCAACCCATAATAATGTACCTTGTACTTTGGACAATGATTTCACAGGGCTTCATTCACATGACAGCCTTCATACTTACAACCACTAGGTAATAAACCATCACACAGTTCTCTTTCAATTATTTCATGAACCTACATGTCATTTAAAGTTATCCCTTTGGAGCGCAATATCACGTTAAAACTAGCCGTGTCTTTGGGTTGGACATCTACAGCCTATATTAACTTTGTGTTGGGTAAAACTAGCCGTGTCTATGGGTTGGGCATCTACAGCCTATATTAACTTTGTGTTGGGTAAAACTAGCCGTGTCTATGGGTTGGGCATCTACAGCCTATATTAACTTTGTGTTGGGTAAAACTAGCCGTGTCTATGGGTTGGACATCTACAACCTATATTAACTTTGTGTTGGGTAAAACTAGCCGTGTCTATGGGTTGGGCATCTACAGCCTATATCTAAGCCTATATTAACTTTGTGTTGGGTAAAACTAGCCGTGTCTATGGGTTGGGCATCTACAGCCTATATTAACTTTGTGTTGGGTAAAACTAGCCGTGTCTATGGGTTGGGCATCTACAGCCTATATTAACTTTGTGTTGGGTAAAACTAACTTTGTGTTGGGTAAAACTAGTGTCTATGGGTTGGGCATCTACAGCCTATATTAACTTTGTGTTGGGTAAAACTAGCCGTGTCTATGGGTTGGGCATCTACAGCCTATATTAACTTTGTGTTGGGTAAAACTAGCCGTGTCTATGGGTTGGGCATCTACAGCCTATATTAACTTTGTGTTGGGTAAAACTAGCCGTGTCTATGGGTTGGGCATCTACAGCCTATATTAACTTTGTGTTGGGTAAAACTAGACCTTTTTGAAACACTTTATGCAACATTATCGGCAAGTGACTTGATGCCTTAGATGTGTTGAACAGAAGAGTGCTGACATAACGTTCATATTTTAACTGTCAAACTGATTCAGTGCAATATTCCCATCACATTATTCTAAACATGTGTAAAGCCACATATTAGACTAAATGAAAAGTAGACAGAGCGATGTGTCAGGCAGATGATATCACACGTTTGACCGCTGAAACATTCCCTGTAGTTGTCTGAAGCGTGTTGTACAGCTGTCAGTGCCTCGTCCTGATTGGTTATTCCTCATCATTTGCAACAATGTCAATGAGCATCATCACTATCCTTCTTATGCGGTACCTCAAACTGTGGTGATTACCAACGGAGAAACTTTTGAGGTGATTTTTCTCCTGGCTCAGAGTCTGTCTGAGCAGTAACTTCTCCTCATAAAACCTACTGGGAGCTGGGAGCTTTTTTTGTCTTAAAACAGGATCCAGGATATTTTCTGATACGCTTTGTGGAATATGGCCCCTGTCTGTTTCCTGCTCTATAGCGTAATAAAAGGCACCAGCAGTAGATGGACAAAGATCAGGCTTCTTCACTAGATAATACTACCAAAGTATATTCTACCATGTACAAATGTAGCTTTTCACATGCACCTCTATCATATCAGAGTTAATGGCTGGCTAGAAGTTCATTGTGGCGACTACTTAATTCTTGTATAGAAAATACCTGGCATTCTCAGTGTGTAACAATTATAAACAACAAAGTTATAAAATCCAGCTGGGCTGAGAGGACGAGCTACAGGTTGGTCCTTCTACCCGAAGGTGGCGCCACAGTTGGGGCATCTCCTCTGGCGCAGTGCCAGGCAGAAGAGGATCCCCAGGGGGAAGAAGAAGACGGCACACATGATCCCCAGGCAGGTGAAGTCATCCTCCAGCACGCCCACTCTGAAAAAAGATGAAGGCAAATATTAAAGAGATAGAATGTTGGCCTCTGGTGATGCTCTCCTCTGGTGAGGCTCTCCAGCAAAAAAGGGCCACCTGAGCAAAAACATGTTTGCCAATAAGTAAGGATTTGTGTGGTTTATGAGATAAGTTATTTAAAAATGATCATATACGTAACAACATTCAAGCAAAAAATAATGTAACTCATCAATTAGCAACTAAATTCCCATCCACCCCAGAAAGCATTTTTTAGGACTGAGAAAACTCTGGTCAATGCACCCACCTCCCAAAAACCAGGAGCAGGAAAAGGAGCACCTATTGGTGTAGAGATTGAACCATTCTGTTGTTGTTGTGTGTCAAGTCACCACAGGACAAATAACGAATAATGACAGAGAATAATAAGTAGCCTATACTTTCTAGCAGTCATTGTGACTCTGGGCTTTCTAGGTTCCCATGGTAATCGTGTTGGAGATGCAGTGCTATTAGATGTAGGAGCCGTGAACATAATAATAACACTGTTATATGGTCTCACTGTGTGACCTGGGGAATCACATGGAGAGAGTTAACTGTGGGTTCCCCTGAACAGAGTGGCTACTAGAAGGAACAGAGCTGCAGGGGTTAACAGCTAGCAGGAACTACTGTCTGGTCTTATGACTCCACGTGTTGGCTGACTAGCATCACGTCCAATGCATCTGTCAACCCCCCTTAGAGGAAATCTACATTGTATAGACCCAAATATGTCTAGCTGTTGAACTGTAGTGATCACACTATACACCTACTGGCCCATCACAACCACACTATACACCTACTGGCCCATCACAACCACACTATACACCTACTGGCCCATCACAATCACACTATACACCTACTGGCCCATCACAATCACACTATACACCTACTGGCCCATCACAGTCACACTATACACCTACTGGCCCATCACAACCACACTATACACCTACTGGCCCATCACAACCACACTATACACCTACTGGCCCATACACCTACAACCACACTATACACCTACTGCCCATCACAATCACACTATACACCTACTGGCCCATCACAACACACTATACACCTACTGGCCCATCACAACCACACTATACACCTACTGGCCCATCACAACCACACTATACACCTACTGGCCCATCACAATATACACCTACTGGCCCATCACACACCACACTATCACACCACACTACACCTACTGGCCCATCACAACCACACTATACACCTACTGGCCCATCACAACCACACTATACACCTACTGGCCCATCACAACCACACTATACACCTACTGGCCCATCACAACCACACTATACACCTACAACCACACCCCATCACAACCACACTATACACCTACTGGCCCATCACAACCACATCATACACCTACTGGCCCATCACAACCACATCATACACCTACTGGCCCATCACAACCACATCATACACCTACTGGCCCATCACAACCACACTATACACCTACTGGCCCATCACAACCACACTATACACCTACTGGCCCATCACAACCACACTACCTACACCAACCACACTACTGGCCCATCACAATCACACTATACACCTACTGGCCCATCACAACCACACTATACACCTACTGGCCCATCACAACCACATCATACACCTACTGGCCCATCACAACCACATCATACACCTACTGGCCCATCACAACCACATCATACACCTACTGGCCCATCACAACCACATCATACACCTACTGGCACACAATCACACTACTATACACCTACTGGCCCATCACAACCACACTATACACCCTACTGGCCCATCACAATCACACTATACACCCACTGGCCCATCACAATCACACTCATACACCTACTGGCCCATCACAACCACACTATACACCTACTGGCCCATCACAACCACATCATACACCTACTGGCCCATCACAACCACACATCACCTACTGGCCCACACAACCACATATACACCTACTGGCCCATCACAACCACATCATACACCTACTGGCCCATCACAACCACATCACCTACATCACAATCACACTATACACCTACTGGCCCATCACAATCACACTATACACCTACTGGCCCATCACAATCACACTATACACCTACTGGCCCATCACAATCACACTATACACCTACTGGCCCATCACAACCACACTATACACCTACTGGCCCATCACAACCACATCCACATCATACACCTACACCTGGCCCATCACAACCACATCATACACCTACTGGCCCTTCACAACCACACTGGCTCACAACCACATCATACACCTACTGGCCCATCACAACCACATCATACACCTACTGGCCCTTCACAACCACACTATACACCTACTGGCCCATCACAACCACACTATACACCTACTGGCCCATCACAATCACATCACACCTACTGGCCACATACACCACCTACTGGCCCATCACAACCACATCATACACCTACTGGCCCATCACAACCACATCATACACCTACTGGCCCTTCACAACCACACTATACACCTACTGGCCCATCACAATCACACTATACACCTACTGGCCCATCACAACCACACTATACACCTACTGGCCCATCACAACCACATCATACACCTACTGGCCCATCACAACCACACTATACACCTACTGGCCCATCACAACCACACTATACACCTACTGGCCCATCACAACCACACTATACACCTACTGGCCCATCACAACCACACTATACACCTACTGGCCCTTCACAACCACATCATACACCTACTGGCCCATCACAACCACACTATACACCTACTGGCCCATCGCAACCACATCATACACCTACTGGCCCTTCACAACCACATCATGGTGTGTTCCAATCAGACAAACACTGTATTTCAGTCTTGTGACTAGAGGGAGTGCAGCTACCAGGAGTTACTTTTTACAGCAGGTTAGGAGAGCATTTTAGCCAGCCCCAACCCTTTCCCTAACCTTAACCTAATTCTCCTAACCTGCTACGAAAAAAGGTAACTTCCAGTTGTAGCTGTACTTCCTCTAGTTAGAACCGTTTCTAGAAGAAATGGTGGACAGAAGAAATATGTGAGCAACAACAGGTGGAGCGCAAATGTAGTGTGGACTTTGACGTTTTTCCTGCTGTGTGTGTGTGTGTGTTGCCTGCACCTGGCCTGCACCTCCCACTGCTTATCAGCTGAGTATCAGAGTGTGCCAAGGTCACAAACTGGACTAGAACACTTTAGTGAACCTGGCAATGCAAATAGTGGTGACAAACTAAAACAAGCAGTCTCCCTCTACTGTCAATCTAGTGGTGACAAACTAAAACAAGCCATCTCCCTCTACTGTCAATCTAGTGGTGACAAACTAAAACAAGCCATCTCCCTCTACTGTCAATCTAGTGGTGACAAACTAAAACAATCCCCTCTACTGTCAATCTAGTGGTGACAAACTAAAGCAAGCAGTCTCCCTCTACTGTCAATCTAGTGGTGACAAACTAAAACAAGCCCCTCTACCGTCAATCTAGTGGTGACAAACTAAAACAAGCCCCTCTACCGTCAATCTAGTGGTGACAAACTAAAACAAGCCCCTCTACCGTCAATCTAGTGGTGACAAACTAAAACAAGCCATCTCCCTCTACTGTCAATCTAGTGGTGACAAACTAAAACAAGCCATCTCCCTCTACTGTCAATCTAGTGGTGACAAACTAAAACAAGCCATCTCCCTCTACTGTCAATCTAGTGGTGACAAACTAAAACAAGCCATCTCCCTCTACTGTCAATCTAGTGGTGACAAACTAAATAAAACAAGCCATCTCCCTCTACTGTCAATCTAGTGGTGACAAACTAAATAAAACAAGCCCCTCTACTGTCAATCTAGTGGTGACAAACTAAAACAAGCCCCTCTACTGTCAATCTAGTGGTGACAAACTAAAACAAGCCCCTCTACTGTCAATCTAACACTCCTATAATTCAGGCTCTATTATTTGACTTTGTGGTCCAGGCCTCAGAAGTGAAAACAAGTCTGTATTTACACCAAACACTGGTTTAAAGTCTCAATGTAAACGTGCCATTAGTTTATTCTATCATCAATTAGACTATTATGTTCATTTTAAAAACACTAAATGTGATCTATTTTTTATTTTTACTAAATCAACACAAGACGGACACTACAGCTGCCGGGTCATGTTCATTAGGCACCAAACGGAATAAAACAGAAACAGGAACGGACTACCTTGACTTGTCCAATAAGAAACACTCCTTTTCCGTTGCAAAACATTTAAATGTTTATTAGGACAAACGTTTTCCATTGTATGACCTAAAGAACACGACCCTGACCATTTTTCATACAAGACCAAGTTGACTCATGATAACGTTTGACCTTCAAGAGCATCATACAGTCAATCAACTTCCTCTCTCCTGTCACACGTCTGTGTTCCAAGCAGCGGACACAGAGGATGTTGTATCAGACAAATTGAAACCAGTGCGGTCACTCTCGAAATGAAGCTTTACCATACAGCAGCAGCTTTAGCGTGTGCTAGGCCCGCCCGCCTGCCTGCCCGCCTGCCTGCCCGCCTGCCTACAGTGCAGTGTAATGCTGTTACCATGACACTCACATGTAGCTATGCTGTGGAACACCCTTTAGACACAGATGGAGCAGAAGATAAGTCATTTAACACATGGAAACCACATGTTCAACACAGGAACACTATTGATGGACAGTGAAAAGGCTTTCCTTGATGGCAGATTAGCCTACTGATTGGTCTTGGTTTGGCAGACCCCTACACCTTCTCCCAAATCAGATCAAATTGTATTTGTCACATGCACCGACTACAAATCTGGTTCCCCCTTCAACTGTAGTTCATCTCAAGGTTTCAAACAATGTTCTTCCTTCTAAATCACCTTAGTTACACGCTTGTTATAGCATTACTCCCCCCTGTGGCTTTCAGAGAGTTCAGCTCTGTGACAACAGCTTAATGGAACATTTCAACACTTTCCCAACTCATTGGTCATCTCCAGCATGTCAACATATGTGACAACAGCAGGTTTCTATGTTTTTTCTCTCTCAAAAAGATAGACCATAACATAACCTGGTGACATCATATGTTGTGCATCCTGTGATGTCAACCAACTCCTCTTAATATTTATATATTTCTTCATTCCATTACTTTACTTTGAGATGTGTGTATTGTTGTGAATTGTTAGCTACTGTTGTAGCTAGGAAGACCAGCATTTCATTACACCCACAATAACATCTGTTAAATGTGTATGTGACCTATAAAATGTGATTTGAACTGAGCAGTCAAAGGTTACTTTACTAAAATATAATAAAACAATATGACTGAATTGAAGGCTGCCAGAAATGCAGACACTTCCCCCTCCATAGATACAATACTGTTGTACTGAATTCGGTGCCCCCTCCATAGATACAATACTGTTGTACTGAATTCGGTGCCCCCTCCATAGATACAATACTGTTGTACTGAATTCGGTGCCCCCTCCATAGATACAATACTGTTGTACTGAATTCGGTGCCCCCTCCGTAGATACAATAGGGCTTCCGGGTTGGAGTGAGCAGTCGCATCCGCACTTCGGGTCTGCAGGTAGTATAACTTTTCATTACATTTCATTATAGTACAACGGTTTGATTTGTCTAATCTTAGCAATTTCTTCTTTACATTTCATTATAGATAATTGCAACGGTTTGATTTGTCTAATCTTAGCAATTTCTTCTTAGCTAGCTACATAGCTTACATAGCAGTTTGTATCAAAGATAATTGTGTAGATAATTGTGTAGTCTAATTTTCTATTACCTAGCCAGCTATTGTCGTTCTTTTAACGCAACGTAACGTAATCAACACTGTATCTGCCCAGCAGCCAGCCAGCTAACGTAGGAGACACTAACGCCCACCAACGTCTACATCAGCTAGCTTACATAGTATCACATTTTCATTTAATTTCATTACAGTACTTTGATTTGTTTGATCAAAGATAATTGTGTAAAGATAATTGTGTAGTCTAGAGCGATTTTCTAGGTTACCTAGCCAGCTATTGTCGTTCTTTTAACGCAACGTAACGTAATCAACACTGCTAGCTAGCCAGCTAGCCCCCGAATCAACAACGCAGCCACTGCCAGCTAGCCTACAAAGTCAACAACGCAGCCACTGCCAGCTAGCCTACTTCAGCAGTACTGTATCATTTTTAATCATTTTAGTCAATAAGATTCTTACTACGTAAGCTCAACTTTCTGAACATTCGAGACGTGTAGTCCACTTGTCATTCCAATCTCCTTTGCATTAGCGTAGCCTCTTCTGTAGCCTGTCAACTATGTGTCTGTCTATCCCTGTTCTCTCCTCTCTGCACAGACCATACAAACGCTCCACACCGCGTGGCCGCGGCCACCCTAATCTGGTGGTCCCAGCGCGCACGACCCACGTGGAGTTCCAGGTCTCCGGTAGCCTCTGGAACTGCCGATCTGCGGCCAACAAGGCAGAGTTCATCTCAGCCTATGCCTCCCTCCAGTCCCTCGACTTCTTGGCACTGACGGAAACATGGATCACCACAGATAACACTGCTACTCCTACTGCTCTCTCTTCGTCCGCCCACGTGTTCTCGCACACCCTGAGAGCTTCTGGTCAGCGGGGTGGTGGCACCGGGATCCTCATCTCTCCCAAGTGGTCATTCTCTCTTTCTCCCCTTACCCATCTGTCTATCGCCTCCTTTGAATTCCATGCTGTCACAGTTACCAGCCCTTTCAAGCTTAACATCCTTATCATTTATCGCCCTCCAGGTTCCCTCGGAGAGTTCATCAATGAGCTTGATGCCTTGATAAGCTCCTTTCCTGAGGACGGCTCACCTCTCACAGTTCTGGGCGACTAACCTCCCCACGTCTACCTTTGACTCATTCCTCTCTGCCTCCTTCTTTCCACTCCTCTCCTCTTTTGACCTCTCCCTCTCACCTTCCCCCCCTACTCACAAGGCAGGCAATACGCTCAACCTCATCTTTACTAGATGCTGTTCTTCCACTAACCTCATTGCAACTCCCCTCCAAGTCTCCGACCACTACCTTGTATCCTTTTCCCTCTCGCTCTCATCCAACACTTCCCACACTGCCCCTACTCGGATGGTATCGCGCCGTCCCAACCTTCGCTCTCTCTCCCCCGCTACTCTCTCCTCTTCCATCCTATCATCTCTTCCCTCTGCTCAAACCTTCTCCAACCTATCTCCTGATTCTGCCTCCTCAACCCTCCTCTCCTCCCTTTCTGCATCCTTTGACTCTCTATGTCCCCTATCCTCCAGGCCGGCTCGGTCCTCCCCTCCCGCTCCGTGGCTCGACGACTCATTGCGAGCTCACAGAACAGGGCTCCGGGCAGCCGAGCGGAAATGGAGGAAAACTCGCCTCCCTGCGGACCTGGCATCCTTTCACTCCCTCCTCTCAACATTTTCCTCTTCTGTCGCTGCTGCTAAAGCCACTTTCTACCACTCTAAATTCCAAGCATCTGCCTCTAACCCTAGGAAGCTCTTTGCCACCTTCTCCTCCCTCCTGAATCCCCCCTCCTCCCTCTCTGCAGATGACTTCGTCAACCATTTTGAAAAGAAGGTCGACGACATCCGATCCTCGTTTGCAAGTCAAACGACACCGCTGGTTCTGCTCACACTGCCCTACCCTGTGCTCTGACCTCTTTCTCCCCTCTCTCTCCAGATGAAATCTCGCGTCTTGTGACGGCCGGCCGCCCCAACAACCTGCCCGCTTGACCCTATCCCCTCCTCTCTTCTCCAGACCATTTCCGGAGACCTTCTCCCTTACCTCACCTCGCTCATCAACTCATCCCTGACCGCTGGCTACGTCCCTTCTGTCTTCAAGAGAGCGAGAGTTGCACCCCTTCTGAAAAAACCTACACTCGATCCCTCCGATGTCAACAACTACAGACCAGTATCCCTTCTTTCTTTTCTCTCCAAAACTCTTGAACGTGCCGTCCTTGGCCAGCTCTCCCGCTATCTCTCTCAGAATGACCTTCTTGATCCAAATCAGTCAGGTTTCAAGACTAGTCATTCAACTGAGACTGCTCTTCTCTGTATCACGGAGGCGCTCCGCACTGCTAAACCTAACTCTTTCTCCTCTGCTCTCATCCTTCTAGACCTATCGGCTGCCTTCGATACTGTGAACCATCAGATCCTCCTCTCCACCCTCTCCGAGTTGGGCATCTCCGGCGCGGCCCACGCTTGGATTGCGTCCTACCTGACAGGTCGCTCCTACCAGGTGGCGTGGCGAGAATCCGTCTCCTCACCACGTGCTCTCACCACTGGTGTCCCCCAGGGCTCTGTTCTAGGCCCTCTCCTATTCTCGCTATACACCAAGTCACTTGGCTCTGTCATAACCTCACATGGTCTCTCCTATCATTGCTATGCAGACGACACACAATTAATCTTCTCCTTTCCCCCTTCTGATGACCAGGTGGCGAATCGCATCTCTGCATGTCTGGCAGACATGTCAGTGTGGATGACGGATCACCACCTCAAGCTGAACCTCGGCAAGACGGAGCTGCTCTTCCTCCCGGGGAAGGACTGCCCGTTCCATGATCTCGCCATCACGGTTGACAACTCCACTGTGTCCTCCTCCCAGAGCGCTAAGAACCTTGGCGTGATCCTGGACAACACCCTGTCGTTCTCAACTAACATCAAGGCGGTGGCCCGTTCCTGTAGGTTCATGCTCTACAACATCCGCAGAGTACGACCCTGCCTCACACAGGAAGCGGCGCAGGTCCTAATCCAGGCACTTGTCATCTCCCGTCTGGATTACTGCAACTCGCTGTTGGCTGGGCTCCCTGCCTGTGCCATTAAACCCCTACAACTCATCCAGAACGCCGCAGCCCGTCTGGTGTTCAACCTTCCCAAGTTCTCTCACGTCACCCCGCTCCTCCGCTCTCTCCACTGGCTTCCAGTTGAAGCTCGCATCCGCTACAAGACCATGGTGCTTGCCTACGGAGCTGTGAGGGGAACGGCACCTCAGTACCTCCAGGCTCTGATCAGGCCCTACACCCAAACAAGGGCACTGCGTTCATCCACCTCTGGCCTGCTCGCCTCCCTACCACTGAGGAAGTACAGTTCCCGCTCAGCCCAGTCAAAACTGTTCGCTGCTCTGGCCCCCCAATGGTGGAACAAACTCCCTCACGACGCCAGGACAGCGGAGTCAATCACCACCTTCCGGAGACACCTGAAACCCCACCTCTTTAAGGAATACCTAGGATAGGATAAAGTAATCCTTCTCACCCCCCCCCTTAAAAGATTTAGATGCACTATTGTAAAGTGGCTGCTCGACTGGATGTCATAAGGTGAATGCACCAATTTGTAAGTCGCTCTGGATAAGAGCGTCTGCTAAATGACTTAAATGTAATGTTAAATGTACAATACTGTTGTACTGAATTCTGTGCCCCCTCCATAGATACAATACTGTTGTACTGAATTCGGTGCCCCCTCCATAGATACAATACTGTTGTACTGAATTCTGTGCCCCCTCCATAGATACAATACTGTTGTACTGAATTCTGTGCCCCCTCCATAGATACAATACTGTTGTACTGAATTCTGTGCCCCCTCCATAGATACAATACTGTTGTACTGAATTCTGTGCCCCCTCCATAGATACAATACTGTTGTACTGAATTCTGTGCCCCCTCCATAGATACAATACTGTTGTATTGAATTCTGTGCCCCCTCCATAGATACAATACTGTTGTACTGAATTCTGTGCCCCCTCCATAGATACAATACTGTTGTACTGAATTCTGTGCCCCCTCCATAGATACAATACTGTTGTACTGAATTCTGTGCCCCCTCCCAACATACGGTTTGCTTCCCCACTATGTGTGTGTTGTTGGGGGCTGGTGTCTCACCTGCAGGCTGGGCAGCCACCCACCACCACCACGGAGGGCTGGATGATGGTGTATGTACCAGGGTAGGGCTGCTGGGCTATGGCTGGGCCCATCTGTGCACTGGGGCCTTCTTGGAACCCTGTGGTAGGACAAGGGGAGAGGAGTTTGAGGTTGAATTAGGCTAGATCTGAACTACAAAGGGGAAGTCATGAGTCAGTTTCCGTTTCAGTCAGCCAAGAGAGGCAAGGGATTATACAGTATTTGCCACTAGTAGAATAACGAACCCAGTACCCTGTACAGAGCATAGACAACTCTAATACACACTTGTACATGTGTGAAATATGATAAATATAAGCATCCACCCAAATGTGTATTGGTATTACAGTCTACAGTGTGGAAGCTACTCTATAAATGTCAGCAAATTCATGCAACTTAAAATAAAAAAGTTACGTTATGGCGGTTCCAGCACATCGGCGCGTAACGACGTCATAGTTCAGGAGCTGGCTTTGGACGTTAGGTAACAACCCTACAATGTGATCTACTTGCCTGGGCCAGTGGGGTACTGATATGGCGGCGGCTGTTGAAAGCCCGGGGGTGCAGGGGTTGGGGCGGGGATAGCTCCATAATTGTGCTGCTGGCCATATTCATACGCCCCCGGGACGACGTTAGCATAAGCGGGAGGACGGTCTTGGAGAAGAGGTTTGCTGTCCATATCTTTTGCGTCCTCAAGTTATCTTTCTCTTTCTTTGCCTTGGCTGGCCCTCTTCTTCCCACACAAATTGGATTTACTTAGTCGGTGTTGCCTCGAGTCATACGACTTTTGCAGGCACGGATGGGTAAAAAAAAACGAAGAAAACACGACGCGCAAAAATTTAAGTTATCGCCTCTCTCCATGTGCCAACTTTGTCCCTGACTGCACCACCCGAAACACTCGCGGACTGTTCAGTCTAAAGGGAGGATGCTTATTTAAAAAAGAGGGAAATGTCTAAAATATCGCCAACTTATCACCTCATTATGTCATTTTTTGTCAAAAGAACCTCTCCAATCACTCTAGAGCACACAAAAAACAGTTGTGAACTCGTTTTCCCTTTCTGTCTGGATTGTCACAAGACTCAAATCATGTGATGCGCTCCGGAACGCCTATGTGCGGAGAAAGGGGGCGCGTTCGAGCAGATCACATTTGTCAAGTCGGTGACCAAAGTCTGTTGCATTCTGGGTGTACAAATTGTCTGACTTGTGCCTATGAAGTTTTGATTGCACGTTTTTGTTCTTCACCAACTTCATGCAACCATCGCCTGCATATAGGTCAACCAATCATTTGGATGTTGTTGTTTTTTTACCCATGCAAACGTGTTCAAAGACATGACTGAAACAGGAACCTATATTTAACAAGTTGTGTGTACAGGTGATATACCATAAAACTTCAATTAATAGCCCGGGTGTTTATTTGCTTAAATTACTGAACACAACAGGTGCTTATTTGAACCAGGCACACTGCTTTTGCATATTTGCATAGTTAATTGTTTAATTCCAGCGTTCACTTCCAGCATTTTAATCAATCTTAATATCCTGCACTAATGTGTTATAATTGACACAATTTGTCACGTTTCTTTTGTCTTAAATTGCCTCTATTTTTTTTAAAAAAAATAAAATGTCCTTGACAGAATAATTATCATCTTTGACTGTGCATTTTCGGCAGTTCTTACTTTCGCCACAAGAGGGCAAAAGTCCTTACTGATTTAGTTAATGTAATTAATTTAATTTAATTTAATTTAGTTTAATGTAACAAATCAAACATTACACCTCAAAATATTTATGGTGAACTAGTAAGCAATTAATTTAGACCTTTGCTCTAATGTGTTAAGTTGCCCTGCTGGCTATTAAAAGGGACAGGTGGCTATTTGTGGCTGTGTGTAATTTAAGTTTTACAGTATACAAATAAATGGGATATTTGAGGTTCTCTCTCATTAATTGACTGTACAATATACACACATAATATTATATGATGATTTCAGTTGATGAGTGTGTGCTATGAGGGTTAGATACATGTTTATTTCAACATTATAAAGAAAACCTTTTAAAATAATGGCAACACTGTCATGTTGATCTGAGCCTTGCTGTTGGAAAATCACATTAGTGTCCAACTTTCGGCTTTCGCAGATGCAATTCCCCAGACTTCACTCCTCGAATTTCGTCTACAGTCGGTTGCCTTATCCCAGTGGTCACCAACCAGTCGATCGCGATCGACTTCTCGATCGCCAAACATTTCTGTAAAAAAAAAAAAACAATAAAGCCTTGTGATCCTATTTTCTTTTATTAGTCTCGGGCTGTTGGTGGTAGGTGCAGCCAATTCAGCTGCCCTGCGCGCCGGGTTGGCAAACTGTTGTCATTTCATGTGTCTGAAGGTACAAACTCTACCTTCCTGGTGGGCCTGGAGAGGAAATCAAGTGCACTATACCTCCGCTGGCCAATCAGATTGCTCAGATGACCGAGTCTGCACAGCATTTTAGGATGCTACGGCAAAATTGATACTGTGAGATTTCAAAACGTTTAAAACAAGGACTATAGAGAGACTGTCAACGAACACAACAAAGAGCTGCTGTTTTTATGAGTGAGTTCAAGTTCTTACTCAGCACTGTCAACACTTTGTATTCAACACTTTTATAACCCATAAAATGCGCGTTCTTCCTATTTCCACGCTACAACAAGCAGTGCAGCAGTAATGAATGAGGAGGGAAGTGTATCTATAGGCTTGGGTTGTTTTTTTATTATTATTAGTGGCTTGGGTCTTTTTTAATATCAAGGAATATTTCACGTTCTCTGTTCATATGAGTAACAACATGAATTTGTGCATGAGGCAGAAATATTGTGGTGCGACTCGAGTTTTGCCATCAGCTGGAAAACAGTGTCTCTTTGGCCAGTGGAGGAAAGGGAGAGCGGAGGAATGTTGAGAAACGGACCCTCAGTCTGCTGCTCTCTCCCTCCGCTGAGACTGACCATCAGATGCAGGCACCATAAGCCCAGTAAAATAAAAAGCTAATTGTTTAAATGCATGCTCACTCAGCTGTGCCTCACAAGTAATACAACAATGGCGCTATTACCGGTGTGATCATTTACACTACCTCACATTTTTAAATATATATATTTTTTAAATGTCCAGAACAACACTGGCAAATTCAAGCAAAGCCAGTATGTGGTGATAATGTATTGGTCCTATAGCTTACCGCACAGCCTCATTGCTACAGTACTGCTATTAATTGGTTAATGTTGCATAGGCTTACATTTTTTAAGTCATGTAAATAAAAAATCAGAGCGGAGATCTCGGCATTTTGACATTTTGAAAGTGATCTTGACATAGAAAAGGTTGACCACTGCCTTAGCCTTACCACTCAAACGCACCCAGCGCTTCTTAAAGAGGCAATCCATCAACATATAAACCTCCAGCGCTGTGCTGTAGCAAGAACTTCTCTCTAGTATTGGAAAATGTATGCATATTAGGCTATTATTCAAACTTTGTACTAAATTAGACCCACACAACAGTATTGGTTTATCTCACCTAAATCATCTTCTGCACAACAATGATTACATGCTGTATGACCAAATGTAACGTTAGGCATACAGCTCATAATATAATGCTTATTCTATTTCTACATAATAGGCATGCCCTATTGAATTAATTTCATGCAGAGTGGCAACACTAGGCCTATATCAAGGTTATATGGCCTTCAAACTCAACTCTGGACCTCGACGCCAGTTCCACTGCCCTTTTCTTGTGTTGTCACAATTCCTATAAAGATATTGATATCGCCTCCCAATTTGATAAAGAGTGTAGCCTAAAACATAATAACTCTCATGTCACTGTAGTAGCTCACTAACAATAACACATATTGCCCCATGGTCTATTTGAAGACATTGGGCATGCAAATATCGTGATTATGATACATAATTATTGAGTCAACTAAAACCTACCTACTGTTTAATTATTTACACCTAACTTGTGCGGAATCAATAATTGAGATTCCGGTAGTAGGCGATATGTGCGCGTCTCTCCACTTCTCCGTCAAACAGCTGTAGCCGTCGGAAAAATATACAAGCCCACGCAGTTTGTCCAATCAAAAGACGAGATTCGGGACACCTGCAGAATGTCAGCCAATCCGAGTAACAGTTCCTCCATTTCCTGTTGTGGATTTGGAACGAGACGTTATACCTTCAGAATGGGAATAAAAAGCGGATAGAGTAGAATAATTGGGTGGATGATTTGGCCCACTAAATGCAGCTAAACCTACAAAAACGGGCAAAGAGCGTAAGTAGGGCATTTGAACCTCTATATTGCTGTTGTAACGGAATATTGGATGATGTGTTCGGGGACAGGACGAAAGTGGAGTCTATCAAGTCAGTGACACTTTGCAGGACAGGACTAGATGCATTGAAGTTATGTTTTGCTGTTTGTCATCACCTCAAACCACAGTCGGTTGCCCGAAATATTCCTATTTCAATTTTCCTATTGATATTGAATTTCATTCCAGGCTGGGGCGCATCAACATGCATGGCAGGTGTCCGGTTTTAACGCACCTGGGTGTCTGATATCATGAGGCGTCTTATCAGTGTCCATTGACAACCGTTGATCGGTTTTCGTTATTCAGGTGCAAGCCGTTCCTTACTCTGTTATTCCTCGGTGCCATAGGCTATGAAATCCACACAACCAGGCTACTCTAAATGTTTAAGCAGCCTGCCCACACCGTTGACAGCATATCATTGGGACCGATGACACATCCAATTTTCCCATTCCCAGTATTTATAGTGTTTAGTGTTCCCACACGGCCGTATCTCCACGTTGCAGCACGTGTTTACCGGGGATGAAGGCGACCACCTGTGGTAATTAACTGTGTAGTGTGCTCCAAACACTTGTGTGTAGGCCCAACGGAAGAAGGCTGCGAGAAACGTGTTACAACTGAAAAATACTAGAGGCTTCAACTGTGATAAAGCCGTTTAAAACAAGTGTACAGTAAGTGTATATTTTGCATTTCTAAAAAAATTTTATTTTTGATATGAAAGTAAATGGCTTTATGTTTCTAGAACCATATCACAATTGAGAATCGATTCACATGGCTGTTTCGGCTGCCAGAGCCAGTCTACCTCCAGATAATAAACAAGGTACTTGGACCTTAAGGAGTAACGTTAGGCTCGCCAACACTTAAGAGCACATTCGTGGGCTAGTAGGTAGGCTACTGGAATAAAAAACTGACTGTGTAGAAAACAAATCTGCTGACCGCTAAGCCAAAGATCTGTATAACTAACCCAAGATAGACCAGACTGTCATTTCCAATGGGAGCAAATGAATCATAGTGGGCAGAACAAACAAGGTGGTGAGCAGAGCCAAGCACGAGCTAGCGAGGTCCTATTGGCGTTTTCTAGCGTATATTTGCATTGTTCTGTCAGGGAACGCCTACTATGTGGAGTGCAAGAGTGCAATAACTCTACAAAACTTAGTCCACTCTGTTCTTAACAGATTTTAGTTTTGTGTTCTGGACTGTATTCCGATCAAATGTTTAATCAATGAGAGAGTTAGCAGAATGCTGGCCAAAATCCGTCTCCCTCCATCTTCTCCCACTGCCTTGGCTTCCTCACATCACCACATTTTGGTGGAGTGGAAACGCTACCCTCATGCTTCAGATTTATACAACCGGTGAAATATCTGGCTCATTATTCTAACTGTGGCTAATCTAATCAGTCCATTAAGAGTCTAGACAACGCTCAGCACAGAGCCATGTTGTGTTACGGTAATGGCCGGGCCAGTGTGGTGAGAGGATTATAATTATCCCGTATACGTCCACTGCCTCCGTGTTTATCATCAGGCCGCATCATGTCCAGCTCGCTCCTATGGGCAGTGGACGTATACGGGAAGGTGTACAGCCTATCCACCACCAGAGGGCGCTGGGAGCGTGACGAGGACACCCTCCTGGAGCTAAAGCGTGTTACGGCTGGACAGAGGTGCAGCTGGGGAATTGGCTGTGACCACCATGTTTACCTCAATATCGACCCTGGGGAGGTGCCAATTCGCTATCGAGAGGAGACATATGAGAACCAGGTATTGTGATAATGCCATGTCACCTCTGCCAACATTTACTTATTTAAACGTGTGTGTGTGCGTGCCTGCACATGCTTGCTTAGTGTCTGTATGTTCAATTCTACCTTACCAAACTGTTTGTTTGGTTTCAGAGGTGGAACCCAGTGGACGGCTTCACTGACGTGCTGCTGCCTACTGACCGTTGGGCCTGGAGTGACCTCACAGGGGGGACCGCCCAGCCACTGCACAGCTTCCTGTTGCCCTCAAACAGCTGGGAGTGGGAGGGGGACTGGTACGTGGACCAGGTCTGCGCTGGAGGAGACCCCGTTGAAACTGGGGTGAGAGACTGGAAGTTGGAATGCCAACAATTACACAACAAGTCTGGGGTAGCAGACTGAGGTGCTCAATGAAGCTATGGAGTGCATCTCAAACTGTACCCTATTCCCCAGTGCACTACTTTTGACCAGAGCCCTATAGGGCCTACTGAAAAGTAGTGCACTCAGAAGCCTTGGATTCATTAAAACACACGGCTGTTGATTGAGTCGGGCCAACTGCTGACCTCTGAACTCTTTTACTTGTCAGCTTAATTGTGTGCGTTTTGTATGCGTGAGTGTGCGCATCTGTGTGTTTAGGGCTGGGAGTATGCAGTGGACTTTCCTGCTAACTTCTCCAGGGAGAAGAAGTGGAACTCGTGTGTTTGTCGCAGGCGATGGATTAGAGACAGGATATACAAAGCCAGAGGCTCTTGGACCAAGGTACAGTATGTTGGCCCACAACATGACTTGATTTGGTCCTCTTCACCTAATTGTCTTGCCAACTCACATGTGACAATGACCATAGAATTTGGGAAGACAGCACAAACCGTTCTAGGACCAGGCTAGGAGATCCCCCACTGAAGGCTACATGCACTCCTGTAGGTATTACAATACCTCCAGTAAATATACTCTCGTTTTAACAGTTCCTCTCCTGACTGAACCCCTTCAGATCCCCTTGGACCACCCCAAGCAGCCCCCTCTCCCCCTCAGTGACGTTAGCTGTGGAGGCTGGGAGATGAGTGACCAACCCGGGCGATATCACTTCCTGTGGGGTGTGTCCCAACAAGGACAGGTCAGTGTGGCTGATCCATCACAGGTTCTTCTGCTATGATGTTTCCTGTGCCTTAATACACCTGCATACAAACCGATTCTTCACACACATTAACAATACCTTTCAAATGGAATGTTGTTCACCTTCATGTTTTGTACGAACTCGCACACTCAGGCCTGCATACATTAATGATGACAACATAACATAGTCTCAGTGTTGGCAACTTGGTGAGGTGTCAAATACAGCACACAAGACCATTGTGCAGTTCAAACATTTGGCCACTAGAGGGCAGCATTACTCCATCCATTGTCAATGCATTGCTTAACTTGGTCTTAGACTGTTCTTCCTCTTTTACGTCCAGTCTTGATCTGCTATTCCAGGAATCTCAGCATACTATCCTCTATAGGGATAATATTTGAACAGATCTTCCATTTACACCACTATAAATATAATGGACTGAGGTCAACGTCACTTACATCAGTGAATGTGAGACTTTCAAAGCAGCGGTTTTCTAAGTTAGTCATATGAGGTGCCTATATGCAAATGCTTTGCATTCCTACCTTCACTAAATGTTGTTTCATCATCTCTTAATCATCAAATTATAGTGAGAATCTGCACACAGTAACTGAACTTAATTTGCATTTCAACCAGAATGTCTGAACTCTTGCCACCCTCAAGACTTGAGTTAACGCAAGTCTTGAGTGGTGATGTAGACACACACTCATGATAGTGATAACGACTAAGGCCCAGGGAAAGCTGAGTCCGGAACAGTTCAGACTAACCATGGCGGAGCTGCTTCCTCTCTTAGGTGTGGTTCAGGAGTGGCATCCTGCCACAGGTCCCCGAGGGCCAGTGCTGGGAGCAGGTGGAGGCCCCCAGGGAGGTGGCCCAGATCTCTGCCGGACCAGGGGACTTGCTCTGGGCTGTACTCTGGGACGGACAGCTACTGGTCCGTACAGGCGTCTGCCTGGACAGCCCTACAGGTATGGGGTGATATTAGGTCCACACAATCATCTTCTAGTATACTGATGATGTATTTGGCTATGTGGAAGGGATCATGTAGACAACGACTTGTTGGATGAGAAGCCAGGTAAAATGTGTGCTCTTTTGGCATGTTTTAGGCTTTTGTCCTATACGCCAGGTTTCCTCTAAAACCATTGGTAGTACTAGAGAGATTGGCTAACTTTGCTTCACAAGCTTTTGACTCTGAGTTCCAGAGAACCCTGTTAGGTCAACTTTATTTTTTGTCTTTTTATTGATTTTACACAATGACAGTACAAATAGTTTCTTTACTACCCTATCAGGTTCCTCCTGGGTGGTGGTGGATTCTCCCCCAGTAAACGAGGGCGGAACCATCCATGTTGCTGTGGGGGTCAGTGTGGTGTGGGCTGTCACTAAGGACTACAAAGTGAGACAACATCCACCCCTTCCTGAACTTGTCTCCTAACCAGGAAGCACTCTGGGCCCCGTTGTAGTCTGTAGAGCAGTACCGTAGCCTACCCTACAGAGCAGATCTATAAAGTGTGTGTGTGTGTGTCCAGGTGTGGTTTCGGCGGGGGGTGAACTCCCATAACCCCTGTGGCTCAGGATGGATCAGCATCGGTGGGGAGATGATGATGGTGGATGTGGGACTCAATGACCAGGTGAGACGACACAGGGGATTTAAATGCACTAGATGACTAATAGGGAGTGCTGTGTTGAAGCCACCGTTCCTCCATTTTGCCAATCCCCCACATTGTAAAAAATATTTTGGAAGGTATAGAAATGCATTTATTAATGTCTACATTCGTTTTTGCCTCATTATTCTATTAGACACCTTAATGCATACTTTTAAAAATGATATTATGTAGGCTTAACATAAATATATATTTTTTTAATTCCCTTAAAGTAAATTAGTTTGCGGTTACTGTCCCCACTAAAACAAAATAATTAAATGCATGTAATTTTGTCCTTAACCTTTCAATTGAAATACTGTAGAATTTCATTAATTCCCATGAGGCACTGTTCCTACTGGGGAGTACCAATTCATGACCATTCATACCGGTGGCTTCAATGTCTCTCAATAGCCAATACATAGCATCAGCAATCCAGGGTTTATATGCATCATTGCACAACACACATCAGGACAAAAACAAATCTGTTATATTTACATAGGTACATTTGTAATGATCAGTATCTTGTTGTCCTATTTTCTAAGACTTGCTTGTTCTCCTCTCTTAATGGAGAGTGCTGGTTAGAACCTTAGATGTTTGGCGTGGGGCTCTCATCCTCTGTGACAACCGAGTTCTGATTACAGTGCCATTCTCTCATGTCTGTTTGATTAAGCATAATTAGATCCTGCTCACATACCATTCAAGTCCTCGTCTGCCCCTTCACCTCCTCCCCCTTCTTCCCTAGCTCAGGTCCTGGCGTTCCCAGCCTTCACCTCCTCCCCCTTCTTCCCTAGCTCAGGTCCTCCTTTCTCAGCCTTCTCCTTTCTTCCCGCTCCTTTCTCCCGTCTCCTTCCTCCCAGCCTCCCGTCTCCTTCCCATCCTTTCTCCCTGTTAATGTCAGGGTGGAGGTCTCTGGCTCTCCTCTGAGTCTTTCTCCCTCTCTCTCTCTGCCCTCCCGTCCCTTTCTCCCGTCTCCTTCCTCCTTTCTCCCGTCTCCTTCCTCCTTTCTCCCGTCTCCTTCCTCCTTTCTCCCGTCTCCTCTTCTCCTCCTTTCTCCCGTCTCTCTCTCTCTCCTCCTTTCTCCCGTCTCTCTCTCTCTCTCTCCTTTCTCCCGTCTCTCTCTCTCTCCTCCTTTCTCCCGTCTCTCTCTCTCTCCTTCCACCTTTCGCTCCAGCTTGTCATACCTTTGTAATCCAAAGGTTAGCAATGCTAATAAGTAAATATAAAATCCCATAGAGAATGCTAACGAGCATGTTGCGAACATTTTTATAGTCTCTGACCTAAAGAATTTGCAGGACAGACATCCCAGCTCAAAGTTATACAAGTAACAAAACAAAGATGAGACAGCAAGGCTCTTGATCCAGGAGGAGATTCTCACCTGTTACCAAGCAACGCTTGATTTTTGAAAGAAGCTAACTTACTACTAAATTAGAAAACCAAATGCACAACTGCATTTACATTTAAGTCATTTAGCAGACGCTCTTATCCAGAGCGACTTACAAATTGGTGCATTCACCTGCAGAACATTTACCACAGTGGTCACCAACCGGTTGATAACATTGGACTGGTCGACCTCCAAAGCGTTCCTAGTCAATCACCAAACTTCTCTGTAAAAAAGCCAACGATAAAGCCTTGCTTTCCTATTTTTTTAAATTAGTTTTCATGCTGTTGGCGGGCGGTAGGTGCGCCTGATTCAGCAGCCCTAGTGCCAGGAAGGCAGTGTTCCCATTTGGAACCATTTTATGTGTCTGAAGGTGTAAATCCGGCAGGCCCAGAGGGCAAATAAAGTGCACCTGTTGACCCACCTCTAGCCAATCAGATGGCACATGACCGTGTCTGCACAGTTTCCTTTCGCCATGGACGGTGTAAAAGAAGCCTTGAAACGCTCAGCAAAGTTGCTATTGTCAGATTTTAAAACCATGACTAGCGAGAGAGTCAACGAATACAGCAAATAACTGCTGTTTTTATGAGGAAGTTTAAGTTGTTCAACACTTTTCTATAAGCCATAAAATGTGCTTTCTCCCTACTTCCACTCACACTACAACCAGCACTGCAGCTGTAATGAAGGAGTACAGCTAAGTGTTTCTATAAGCCATAAAATGTGCCTTCTCCCTACTTCCACTCACACTACAACCAGCACTGCAGCTGTAATGAAGGAGTACAGCTAAAATGTGTTTCCCTACTTCCACTCATAAGCAGCTGTATGAAGGAAAAGCTGTGTTTCTTCTCCCTACTTCCACTCACACTACAACCAGCACTGCAGCTGTAATGAAGGAGTACAGCTAAGTGTTTCTATAAGCCATAAAATGTGCTTTCTCCTACTTCCACTCACACTACAACCAGCACTGCAGCTGTAATGAAGGAGTACAGCTAAGTGTTTCTATAAGCCATAAAATGTGCCTTCTCCCTACTTCCACTCACACTACAACCAGCACTGCAGCTGTAATGAAGGAGTACAGCTAAGTGTTTCTATAAGCCATAAAATGTGCCTTCTCCCTACTTCCACTCACACTACAACCAGCACTGCAGCTGTAATGAAGGAGTACAGCTAAGTGTTTCTCTATAAGCCATAAAATGTGCTTTCTCCCTACTTCCACTCACACTACAACCAGCACTGCAGCTGTAATGAAGGAGTACAGCTAAGTGTTTCTATAAGCCATAAAATGTGCTTTCTCCCTACTTCCACTCACACTACAACCAGCACTGCAGCTGTAATGAAGGAGTACAGCTAAGTGTTTCTATAAGCCATAAAATGTGCTTTCTCCCTACTTCCACTCACACTACAACCAGCACTGCAGCTGTAATGAAGGAGTACAGCTAAGTGTTTCTATAAGCTTGCCTTGTTATTATTAGCGGCTTGTCTCTTTTAATATCAATAAATATTTCACTTTCTCTGGTCAGGAGTAACAAATTTGGTGCATGAAGCAGAAATAATGCAATGTGACTTTAGTTTCGCTATCAGCTGGAAGACTGTCCCCTTTTCTCAGCAGAGGGGGGAGGGAGAGGGCGAGAGTGGAGGGACAGTGAGTCAGGTGAGAGGCAGCCTCACCGTTGCCTCTCACTTGACTGACTGTCAAATGCAGGCTATCAGTCTAGTAAAAAAGTTGAGTAATACAACAAATGTGATCTATTACCAGTGTGATCATATACAGTACCTAACATTTTGAAGTTATTTATATTTAACTTGGCAAGTCAGTTAAGAACAAATTCTTATTTACAATGACGGCCTAGGAACAGTGGGACAGATTTTTACCTTGTCAGCTCAGGGATTCGATCTAGCAACCTTTCGCTTATTAGTCCAACACTCATACCACTAGGCTACCTGCCGCCCTAATTACAACATTGGCAGGACAATTCAAGCCAATAATCAGTGATAATGTATTGGGCCTATAGCTTACTGAACACACCTCTTTGCTACAGAACTGTTGTTAATTGGTTAATGTTTCAACGGCTTACGTTAAGTCATGTTTTAAAAAATAAGGTGGTCTTGACTCAAAGGTTGGTGACCACTGATTTAGCACAATTTAGATGGTTCACTTAATAGTTCTACGATATCTTGCTGACAAACTGTCAGTTGGGAATTTGATACATACTGTAACTAGATCACCTGGTTTGTGCTACACAGTACTGAATAACTCAGGTATCTACTTAAAAATAGCTACAAATATTCAAATGTATTGAGACATTTTAAATAGTTATTGAATAATAACTGTATTGAAAAACCATCCCGGAGTATATACGGTATACTGCCAAAGCCTAATTTCTCCTCCCCCTCTCCTGTCTCTCGTTTGTCTCCCCCCTTCCCCAATGACTCACCTGTCTCCCCTCTCCTACCCCCCTCCACTCCTGTCTCCACCCCCCTCTCCTGTCTCTTACTTCCCCCTCTCTGAAACAGGAGCCTCTCTCCGCTACTCTAACCAGCGGTCCCAACCCAGCCTTATATATCCTTGGCCTATATTCTAAGTGCCATATTGGACACAAGCTAATTTGAGTAGGGCAATACAACATAGCCCATATTTCAGTCCTGTCCCAGAGTTCTGGATGCCACTTGTATTAGATGGCACTAGGGTTAAATGGCCTTTTAAAGTAGCACTTGACAGCAGGCCTTTGGGTCAATCTATATTGGTTTTTACTGTATCCATATTGTATTTTTACTGTATTGTGTTCAACTGTTCTCTGGCATATAACCAACTTGACGCTCAACCCCCTAGAGACTATTGATGTGTTGGTGCATCAATCTAAGTAACACAATAAAATAAAAGTCCCCATCAAAATCTGTCAATTTATGCAAGAAATATCTGCATGGGCTGCGTCTCATTCCTGCTGTCGTCCTTCTGCATTTGCGGTGGAAAGTGGTAGAGCCACAGCTCTGTCAGACCAGGAGACATCCTGAAAATCTGTCTTCTCGCCAAAACCTCTGTAGCATCCAAACGGTTTGGCCTATAAATGATTATGACCACTCTATAGAAAGAGGAGACTCTCACGAACACGATGGGGTTCTTACAAGTGTCATGGGACTCAACGCAGATGTGACAACGTTTGTCTGTAGCGGCCAAACCGTTTGGGCTACAAACTACTATGATCCCACTGTAGAAAGGGGAGACTCAAGAGCATGGTGTCAGGGGACTCATCTAAAGGTAACCCATACAAATGAATGTAAGGATGGAGGTAGTTTTGTGCCAACAAAAATAGACTTATAAGAATGAATAAGTAGTCCAGCCACAATGGGGGGTGTGATGTTGAGGATAACACTTTGTTTATGAATAAGCCACTATAAATGTTTTATCATTTAAAGGTGTGGGGAGTTGGAGAGGACCGTGGTCTGTATTTCAGGAAGGGTGTCACCCCATCGGAGCCCAGTGGTAGGGGCTGGATACCTGTTTCTGCCCAATGGGGTCACAGCAAAGAGATGGTCCAACCCAGGTCAGTTGCATACGGAGTACACACAGAGAATGCTCACTTTCCAGTGTTTTTGCATTGTATTAGATTTGATATATTTTGTATGCTGACATCTCAAAATAAATAGCCATGTAATTAGATTTAGCCACAGGTGTTTTATTTATTGCACAGAACTTGGGGGGGATAAAACCACCCGCAGGCCGCCAATTGGGGAACGCTGGTGTATATGTTCTTAAGACTACATTTATGCTTAACAATTACTGTACACGGATATGCAGTTTTATTTTGATAGTTGTCTGTCATGTTACCAAATGATTTACTGAACTCTTTGGCTGTCACAAACATACTGTATGTGTGTCTTTATGAGTGGCGCATTTATACTCATATGAGTGGTACCCCCCCCTTCTGTCTCTGTTGTCCAGTGCTGCCTGTGAGTTCGGGGGACAGGTGACCAATGCTTCCCATGGCTCTGTTCTGACCTGTGAGGACTCAGGGGACACAGAGCTCCTCCTCACCACCAACCCCCCAAGGCCACAGGACACCCCCAAAGCCTTCATCCCCACCAGTGACAGCTTCATCTCCAGCCTGGTGGCTGACCGTGAGCCCCTGAGGACCCCCACACCCTCCCCCAAAAAGCCACCCCAGGGGAAGGACAGCGAGGCCACCCCAGCCCCGATGTGCAATGTGGACCTGGACGCAGCTCAGAGCCCCCAGGGAGAGGCATCTTCTCTTGGCAGGGCAGGGGACGTGGGACCCCCCACCTCAGTGGCCACCTACCCCCTGGGTCTGGAGCCCTCTCTGGGTTTGGGGGAGGAGGACGGGCCTGTATGGGCCTGGATCTCTGGCGGAGGCTGTGATGTGGACCATACAGCTCAGATGACCTGGCTCAGGCCTGCAGGTACGGAGGAACACTCACCAGCCTATCAGCATTTCAGACCCCTACCTAAAGTATGAAACGCACCTAGAATCTCACTGCTGATAGGTACTTATCACAGTGGGAGGCCATTCCTTCTCTTGCTAGAACAAAAGCGGTACCTGCTGCGTGCTGACCCGGTACCGACGAACCTACCAATTCTACTTGTAGAATCACAATGATCGTCAGTGGTCAACAACTTGACTTTGAGCCAATCAGAGAGCACAAACCCTCATGTGGGGGAGCCATCAAAAAAACGTCCACGGATGAGCCGCTAGCTGACTAGTGGAGGCTATTCAGCAGGATAAATGTCCCAAAAAAAGTAAAACCTGCAATGTTTTGTAGGAGCTCGAGGTGAGACGCCATCCGTCGGCGCAATCTTAGCCTATGTTGTGCTAGCGAATATTCTAACACTAGCTAGCTAAAAATTTGGCTATGGGCTGGCACTGGCAGTATGGGATTATGGAGAGTGAATTAAATTGTTTCTTCGTCATCTTGCTAGGTAGTGTCTGTGTGAACACTTAAAGAGATAGGCAGGTAAACGTTTGACAATGGTACCGGTGTGTCTGCGCTCTGCCTAACTTTACTGAACTAATTAAATAGGATAATTCTAGGACTTTTTCCTGGTGAAGTCACATGGTTAAGGAAATCCTTGTCCTGATATCTCTATCAAACTCTTAAATCACTTGTTTATCCTGTCTGTTATCTGTGTGCACCAGACCATGCTCCACTGTGTTATTCTATCCTGTCTGTTATCTGTGTGCACCAGACCCATGCTCCACTGTGTTATTCTATCCTGTCTGTTATCTGTGTGCACTGCTCCACTGTTTATTCTATCCTGTCTGTTCTGTGTGCACTGTGACCTGTTCTGTGTGCATGACTCCACTGTGTTATTCTATCCTGTCTGTTCTGTTATCTGTGTGCACCAGACCCATGCTCCACTGTGTTATTCTATCCTGTCTGTTATCTGTGTGCACCAGACCCATGCTCCACTGTTCCTGTTCTATCCTGTCTGTTATCTATCCTGTCTGTTATCAGACCATGCTCCACTGTGTTATTCTATCCTGTCTGTTATCTGTGTGCACCAGACCCATGCTCCACTGTGTTATTCTATCCTGTCTGTTATCTGTGTGCACCAGACCCATGCTCCACTGTATTATTCTATCCTGTCTGTTATCTGTCTGCTCCACTGTATTATTCTATCTGTCTGTTATCTGTGTGCACCAGACCCATGCTCCACTGTGTTATTCTATCCTGTCTGTTATCTGTGTGCACCAGACCCATGCTCCACTGTGTTATTCTATCCTGTCTGTTATCTGTGTGCACCAGACCCATGCTCCACTGTGTTATTCTATCCTGTCTGTTATCTGTGTGCACCAGACCCATGCTCCACTGTGTTATTCTATCCTGTCTGTTATCTGTGTGCACCAGACCCATGTTCCACTGTGTTATTCTAGCCTGTCTGTTATCTGTGTGCACCAGACCCATGCTCCACTGTGTTTATCTATCCTGTCTGTTATCTGTCTGCTCCACTGTTTATTCTATCCTGTCTGTTATCTGTGTGCACCAGACCCATGCTCCACTGTGTTATTCTATCCTGTCTGTTATCTGTGTGCACCAGACCCATGCTCCACTGTGTTATTCTATCCTGTCTGTTATCTGTGTGCACCAGACCCATGCTCCACTGTGTTATTCTATCCTGTCTGTTATCTGTGTGCACCAGACCCATGCTCCACTGTGTTTATCTATCCTGTCTGTTATCTGTGTGCACCAGACCCATGCTCCACTGTGTTATTCTATCCTGTCTGTTATCTGTGTGTACCAGACCCATGCTCCACTGCCCTGTCCATCGCCCCTGTTGAACCAGAAGCCTCGGCGGCTAGGAAGGTCGAGACCACCACCAGTAAGGAGCCAGTGGAGAGAAGCGCGGTAAGACTGTTAAACTATTAACGTTACTGCTCATTTTTTTAGGAGTCATGATTTTGCTGAGGTGGTGCTAGAAGTAGGGACAGTGACTTTTTAAATGGAGTTGTCTAATGAACACTGTGTACGGGTCAGTCTGTGTGGGTGAGGAAGGGCAGCATGCGCTGGTGGAGGGACTGGAAGCCCTATCGCTGGGTGGATGTGGGCGTGGCCCTGGAGCAGTCCACCAACGTCAATGGCAAGAGGGATGCCATCTTCTTCATCTACTTCACCCAGTATGACGAGAAGAAGGTGAGGGAGACTCAATGACACTCAAATTCCGTAGACATGCATCCATCCTTCCTCTCTTCATTGAAGTAATCACTGAATAGAAATGACTGGAGAGGTGAAAGCCATGTTGTGGAGCCAAGGCCTTTCTCACCTACAGTATCTAAAGAGTAGATGCCTACTACTCAGAATATACCGCTATGCTACTGTACTGCTTTGAATTGTTGAATCACTTTAATTTGTAGATTGGATGTCCGTGGTCAGAAAGTATCTTCTCTCTCCCTCCGTTTCACTATCTTTCTCAGTACCTCCATGTGTTTATAAGTGATGTGACGGTGCTGGTTCCTGTGCTCAAGGAAAACTCCCATCATGCCTTTGCGGTGTACACGTCAGATAGCACAAAACAAAGATGGCCGCTGATCCTGGCTGCACAGACTGAGAAGGACATGGCTGACTGGGTAGGTCTGGAAAGGCTTCCATTCAGATATAAACAGCACATGTTTTGAATGGATAGATATTCTAATGCCATTTTATTTATTTTTTTATCTTTTACATGACTTTGGATTTTTTTTTAAATCGAACACATTTTACAACATCCTTCAAGGTAGCTTCCCAATTGAAGTAGCCTTGCCAGAGATGAGAGATCAGGGCTGTGTCCTAAATGGCACTATGGGCCCTGGTCAGAAGTAATGCACTACATAGGGAATAGGGTGCCATGTGGGGCACAGCCACAGTACTTATCATAAGAGGGGATACCAGATACTCTAGAAAGTTTCACTGTTGTCCACATGCAATGTAAAGCCTTTACCTAAAACCACTTAGTAAATGTAGTCCAGTAATATTACTTTTCTCCATCTGGACTGTACCATTGGCCATATCTCTGAAGGTGTGTCTTTGTCTTTCCTGTGCAGCTGTCCCTGTTGGCTGGGTGCTGCTGCGAGGCCAGAGGGATCAGGGGAACCCCCTCCCGACAGGCCCTGTGGTCAGTCACCTCCAAGGGGGACGTGATGGTCCACGAGCCCTCTCCCTGTCTGGAGGCCCCGGCACACACCTTGCCCTGTGACATGATGTGAGCTTTACCTCTACAGACATACCGCACACTGAGCTTTACCTCTACCGACATACCACGCACTGAGCTTTACCTCTACCGACATACCACGCACTGAGCTTTACCTCTGTACAGCACATACCACGCTGACTGAGCTTTACCTCTAACATACCACGCACTGAGCTTTACCTCTACCGACATACCACGCACTGAGCTTTACCTCTACCGACATACCACGCACTGAGCTTTACCTCTACCGACATACCACGCACTGAGCTTTACCTCTACCGACATACCACGCACTGAGCTTTACCTCTACCGACATACCACGCACTGAGCTTTACCTCTACCGACATACCACGCACTGAGCTTTACCTCTACCGACATACCACGCACTGAGCTTTACCTCTACCGACATACCACGCACTGAGCTTTACCTCTACCGACATACCACGCACTGAGCTTTACCTCTACCGACATACCACGCACTGAGCTTTACCTCTACCGACATACCACGCACTGAGCTTTACCTCTACCGACATACCACGCACTGAGCTTTACCTCTACCGACATACCACGCGCACTGAGCTTTACCTCTACCGACATACCACGCACTGAGCTTTACCTCTACCGACATACCGCGCACTGAGCTTTACCTCTACCGACATACCGCGCACTGAGCTTTACCTCTACCGACATACCGCGCACTGAGCTTTACCTCTACCGACATGCCGCGCACTGAGCTTTACCTCTACCGACATGCCGCGCACTGAGCTTTACCTCTACCGACATGCCGCGCACTGAGCTTTACCTCTACCGACATGCCGCGCACTGAGCTTTACCTCTACCGACATGCCGCGCACTGAGCTTTACCTCTACCGACATGCCGCGCACTGAGCTTTACCTCTACCGACATGCCGCGCACTGAGCTTTACCTCTACCGACATGCCGCACACTGTTATGTTTGTGTCTCCTCCTCACTCAGTTCTCTCCTTTTTTTCATCCTTGCTCTTTTCAACAATGACAGCCACTTACACAGTGTAGCATGTTCCTTCACTGCTTTGAAGCCAACCAACCATGTACCTCTGTTCTTTTCTCTGTTCTTGCACCCATATAACTAACACTTGGGATGTCCCCTGTTGTTTGGCTAACATAACTGACCTGACGTAGATCTATTAGCTACTACTAACCAATTATCTGATCTCTGGTAATCTGAAGCATAGTGCTAACTTCTAACTTCTGTCTTATTGCTAACAATTGGTGCTAGTGTCTTTTGCTGTATGCTAACCACAGGTGGGTGGTGGCACCGTAATTAAGGATGACTGCCTCATACTAATGGCTGGAACATAATAAGTGGAATGTTATCAAGCACATGGTTTCCATGTGTCTGACACCACCCCCTTCCCAATATTATTATTATTATTATTATTATTATGAACCATCTTCCCCTCGTCAGCCTCCTGTGACGCTAACGCTGTCTGGCCGCTAACCGCTAGCTGTACTGTCTGGTCCTGGTACAGGTTTTGGCTGCAGGTCCCGGGCCACCTGCGCTGTGTAGAGTCTAACAGTCTGGGTGTGGTGTGGGGGATCGGGTATGACGGCACCGCCTGGGTCTACTCTGGTTCGGGCAGCGCTGCTGAGGAAGAGCCCCCTCAGGGTAATGAATGACCCCTCAGTCTCCCAGGCCACTACAGTCTTGGGTTGTGTTCATTAGGCACCAAACGGACTACCCAGACTTGTCCAATAAGAAACACTTATTTTCAATTTACTTTGGAAAAAAAAAACATTTTCCCTTAATGAACATGCCTGTGATGGTTTTCAATCATTTCTTCCATGTAGCTTAAGTCATTGATTGACCTTAATTAAAGATGAAATGTAGCCAACACTGAGTGCGGTTCTTGAGGACTCCAGTTGTTCACCCCTGCCTTAGACCGGGCCTTTGCTAGTCCACCCTGTAAGCTTCTTTCATATTCACACTTTAAGCTTCTTTACCTTCGACCTACAGTAGGTTGACGGTAACAAAGATTACGACAAGTTTGGAATCCATGTGGAAGCTTTTAGAAAAAACCGTTCTGGGATATTACAGTCCTCTTGTTTTAACCTTTGTCATCTTCAACCTGCTTCTACAGTTATAGCTAATGTGTATTAAAATAGAACAAACTGCAGGGATAAAGTAACAATTCAAAGTACTGTATTAGAGAACTAGATAGTCAATTATTACTGATGAATAACTTCTAACATCAGACTTATTATAGCAGAGTTGTGCCTTTCCTGTGTTTGTAGGAGACAGGCGTATCCTGCACACACAGACAGATGGAAGGACTGTGTACATCTATGAGAACCAGCGATGGAACCCCGTGACTGGATACACAGACAAGTACAACTATCTGTCTCACGTGACTGTTGGCTGGGTTGTAATAATATGTCCTAGACACTTCCGACTGCTCCTCTACGTGTGTGTGTGTGTGTAATATACACTTTGCCACCCTTGCAGGCTTCTCCCCACAGACCGGTTCCCGTGGAGTGATGACCACGGCTTTACAGAGTGCACCAAGTCCACCACCCACCCTCCCTCGCCTCAGTGGAGCTGGGTAGGTCGTCCTAGTCCCTCAAACCTCTTATTACAGCTAACACACAGCCCAATGTTGTATTTAATGTAACTGTATGTTGAGTTGTTAATGTTGTACTCTCCCGCTCCATCAACATGAACATGTCTCTGCTTTGCCAGGTGACAGAGTGGGCTGTGGACTTGGCTTTCTCAGGAGGGACAGACAAAGAGGGGTGGCAGTATGCAGCAGACTTCCCTGTGTAAGATGCATATGTCCATTCATATTTCATCAACCTTATATAATGGCCAACACTCATCTTAGAAAAAGTAGTGTGTTGATTGACTGTTCTGTGTCTCTGTCATGTAGGACGTTTCATGGCAACAAGAGCCTGAAGGACTTTGTCAGGCGTCGGCGCTGGGTCAGGTATAGTCTGCGCTGGGTCAGGTATAGTCTGCGCTGGGTCAGGTATAGTCTGCGCTGGGTCAGGTATAGTCTGCGCTGGGTCAGGTATAGTCTGCGCTGGGTCAGGTATAGTCTCACTCACTCAAACATTTCATTAGGAAGAGGATGATGATGTTTCTCGTTTCCACACAGGAAGTGTAAAATCACCCTGACTGCCCCATGGCAGGAAGTCCCGCCCATCCTCCTAAGTGACATCACAGTGTTGCCGTGCCTGGCTCAGAGCAGTATGGAGCAGGTCTCAGTCTGGGGCCTCAGTGACAAGGGGGACGTCCTGTGTCGCCTGGGGGTCACCCCCCAAAACCCTGCGGTGAGGAACACCCCCAAACTTACAACCTGGGACTTTAACTAAAGACACTCATTACTACATCACAGAATAACATCCTCTTTGCTTGAACAAATATGTTCATTGTTATTCTTCTATATAACAGAATGCAGCACCCTCTTCAGTCTTTTTTTACAATGCATTCTGACCAAACCTCAGCATCCAGCTTTCTCACGTTCCCAATTGAATACGTTACGAGTCTAGGACGTACACTACATGCTTGTCAAACATCTCATTCCAAAATCATGGGCATTAATATGCAGTTGGTCCCCACCCCCACCCTTTGCTGCTATAACAGCCTCCACTCTTCTGGGAAGGCTTTCCACTAGATGATGGAATATTGCTGCATGGACTTGCTTCCATTCAGCCACAGGAGCATTAGTGAGGTCGGGTGTCAGGCCTGGCTCGCAATCTGCATTTCAATTCATCCCAAAGGTGTTCGATGGTGTTGTGCTCTGTACAGGCCATTCAAGTTCTTCCACACCAATTCTTACAAACCATTTCTGTATGGACCTTGCTTTGTGCACTGGGGCATTGACATGCTGAAACAAGAAAAGGCCTTCCACAAAGTTGGAAGCACAGAATCGTCTAGAATGTAATTGTATTCTGTAGCATTAAGATTTCCCATCACTGGAGCAAAGGGACTTAGCCTGACCCATGAAAAACAGCCCCAGACTATGCCTTTGTGCAGGCAATGTTCTCCTGGCTTCCGCCAAACCCAGATTCATCCATCGGATTGCCAGATGGTGAAGCATGATTTATCACTCCAGAGAACGTGTTTCCACTGCTCCAGAGTCTAATGGTGGCGAACTTTACAACACTCCAGCTGCCGCTTGGCATGGTGATCTTAGGCTTGTGTGTGGCTGCTCGGCCATGGAAACCCATTCCATGACGCTCCAGACTAACAGTTCTTGTGCTGATGTTGCTTCCAGAGGCAGTTTGGATCTCGGTAGGGAATGTTGCAACCGAGGACAGACGATTTTTACGTGTTATCACTCAAAGTCCCGTTCTGTGAGCTTGTGTGGCCTACCACTTCGTGGCTGAGCCGTTGTTGCTCCTGGACTTTTCCACTTCACAATAACAGCACTTAAAGTTGACCGGGGCAGCTCTAGCAGGGCAGAAATTGTATTAATTGACTTGTTGGAAAGGTGGCATCCTATAACAGTGCCACATTGAAAGCCACTGAGCTCTTCAGTATGGGCCATTCTACTGTCTTTGTCTATGGAGATTGCATGGCTGTGTACTCAATTTTATACACAGGTCAGCAACCGTTGTGGCTTAAATAGCTGAACGCACGAATTCAAATGCATGTCCATGTACTTTTGACAACTTTTTGTTGCTAATACTAAAAACAAACATATTTAATATTCTATTACGTTCTGTGGTGCTGTCCTGTTGATTGTTCATGCTATCTCTGACCATCCCAGGGTTCCTCGTGGCTCCACGTGGGTACTGACCAGCCCTTCAAGTCCATCTCCATCGGGGGAGGTCACCAGGTGTGGGCCATTGCCAGGGACAGAGCTGTGTTCTACAGGGGCTCAGTGTCTGCCAGAAACCCTGCAGGTGAGACCCAAATGCTGGGGAGGTCCTTCTGAGATGCTGGATAGATACGGATGGCTTACAGTGCTCTATGACTGAAATGGACAACTACAAATACATTTATTTTTGAAGGCACATAATGGCCTGTTTCTTAGACACAGATCACTGTAAGGCTAGTACTGGACTTAAAAGCATACCACTCATTATACTCCATTCCAGGCGGTGTCAGAGGAAGGCCCTAAAAATTGCCAAAGACTCCAGCCACCCCAGTCATAAACTGTTCTTTCTGCTACCGCATGGCAAGTGGTACTGGAGCTCTAGGTCCAAAAGGCTTCTTAACAGCTTCTACCCCCAAGCCATAAGACTGCTGAACAGCTAACCAAATGCCCCCCTTTTTCATACTGCTGCTACTCGCTGTTTATTGTTTATGCATAGTCACTTTACACCTACCTACATGTACATATTAGCTCCACTAACCTGTACCCCTGCACATTGCCTCTGTACGGGTAACCCCGTATATAGCCTTGGTTTTTTTGTTGCTGCATTGTTGGTTAAGGGGTTTGTAAGTCAGATCTACACTTGTTGTATTTGGTGCATGTGACAAATCAAATTAGATTTTCAATTGAAAGTATATTTCAGTCCAGGACTAGGTTTAATGTTTCCCATTTCCTGGCCCGTACTGAACCTAATTGTAGTTAGTCAACTAGTTTTAGTTGTCCTTTGTCATTGTCCTGCAGGAGAGTGTTGGTACCACATCCCTTCCCCACCCAAACAGAGCCTCAGACAGCTGTCTGTAGGGAGAACCTCTGTCTACGCCGTGGACGAAAACAGTGAGTAGTCACAACCTGTGGGTCAGCTCTTTCAATGCTTGCTTTGCAGGAGAGCTGCTCTCTGGTAAGTCAATGATGGACAAATGTTGATTTAATTGACAGGGACAGTGCACATTAATCAACATTTGTCCACATCAATGTAAATGTGCCTGGATAAGGAAAACGTATATTTCCATCTGCATTTTCAGCTGTAATCCCTAGATGGATGAAACAACAAGCAGGATCAATGTTTCCTAACTAATGGAATATTTAGGAAACTCTCTCCTGACCACTGTTCTCCCCTGGTGTGTGTGTAGGTAACCTGTGGTACAGACAGGGCCTGACTCCCAGCTACCCCCAGGGCTCAGCCTGGGAGCTCCTCTCCAACAACGTGACCAAAGTCTCAGTCGGACCTCTAGATCAGGTCAGTACGCTTTTTTTTGTGTATGCTAATTTTAGTGGTAAGTAAGTTAACTTATTTTCTACTTCAATACCTGGTCCTGTGGTGTTGTCTAGGTGTGGGTGATAGCAGACTGGGTCCCAGGCTGCCCCAGTGAGCTGTCTGTTCCTGGAGCTGTCTGTCACAGGCTGGGGGTGGGACCTATGCAGCCCAAGGGCCAGTCCTGGGACTACGGCATCGGGGTGAGTCATTACCAACTTGGTGTTGATTTTGATGTCTGCTCCAAAAACATCAGTTTCCCAAAATAAATCATAACTTTTTATCAGGCCTATGGGCCAGACATTGTGCAGTATCTGAAATGCCTCCGTTAAGATGGTAAGTTAATGTGAGGAACGCTGTCTTTCAGGGAGGATGGCAGCACATCAGTGTGAGAGGGAACTCCACAGAGGCTCTACGTGCCACCCCGGCCCTTACTGGATCCACCCCCCGTAGCCCACTTTCTGCCAGGCCAGTCCTTACTGACACCACCCCACGTCCTGCCAGGCCAGTCCTTACTGACACCACCCCCCGTAGCCCACTCCCTGCCAGGCCAGTCCTTACTGACACCACCCCCCGTAGCCCACTTCCTGCCAGGCCAGTCCTTACTGACACCACCCCCTGTAGCCCACTCCCTGCCAGGCCAGTCCTTACTGACACCACCCCCTGTAGCCCACTTCCTGCCAGAATACCTCTGTCACAGGAGAACGGGAACTCTGTGGGTCTGTAGGGTCTCTACTAACCCGCCCCTCCATCTCTACCCACAGCCCTGTGTGCCTGATTCCATTTCCAATACAACCCAGCACAAACATGGTAATGTTGGTCTAAATGTAAAGAGCATGAATTGGTTGGAGATTTAAATCACTTAGTGCTGGGATGAAACATGTTGGCCACCTTTGACCCAGCACTGAAAGTATTAGTGCTTCTGTCAGTTTATCCATTCCACGGTCTGAACTTTAGTGGCAGGTGCTAGAAGTGGTTAGGGTGAGAAATGGAACAGAGCCTGTGTCCCATACCAACACACGCCACTCCCTTGGACCTCTGTGTAGTCTTGCTTTGTATGATTTTGCTTTCTCATTTGCCTAGTTGACACACACCTTGTATGTATGCTTTGGAATTTGTTTACTGTCATCTTGGTTTGGCCTGCATGATGTTTGCAATGGAGTGGTTGAAGTAGCTTTTTCTTCAGAACTAAAAATATCAACTATAGTCATAGCTCTGGGCTTCCATGACAAGGATTATTTAATCCATTTACAACCAGATTTTTTTTCCTCAGATGGTTAAAAACAATACAGACTTGAATAGCATCTATTTGCTGTGTTATGTATTAACATCCAGAATGTTATGAATAGGACCAGGAGTTCTGCTCACGTCACATGATCTGCAGAAGCTCCAGGCTCTAGTTATGACGTGTCCCTGGTGGATTACTTCAGTATTCCATGCAGATACTGAGGCAGGGATTCAAACAGCACTGTGCCTACATTGCATTACACTTATGACAATTTCCTGGATGTTAGGTGATGTCAGCTACCTTTAGAAGTGCAGCGTAATGTCTGCGCACGTTTGAATTCCTGTGGCCTTGACTGTTGAAGCTGTGAATATTCTCTTACAAGGACCGACAACTGAAATAAATTCCAAAACAGCTCTGCAACCTTGGTGTTCTTTGTATGGGCCTGGAGTTTCACTATACCTGTACAAACATTAAATGTTATGTAAAGATCTATTTAACATTTTGTTCTACCAAGATTGGCTAGTTGAGCACAATGTGTTACTCAACCATCAATCCTATCAGACAAGCTATAGAAGTAAATGTGCATTTATTTCCATATTCAACATTTCATTCAAATACACTAAGCATGATCATCAATATGAAGTAAAAATATTACAATTTGTAAAATTTACAGTTATGGACAGAATAGATTTTCCTGTTTGTCTTAAGCTGCTTCACAATAAGAGTTTTGATGTAATTTTAGGAAGTGTCTGGCGCTAATAGTGGAATAGTATTATGTACCTGCCGGAGTGGCAGCTTGTCAAAATGGGAAGCTGTTCTGACTGTTTACAATTCTACACTTACAACAACCACTGAAGTGTACCATCTACATTTTCAAATATCTTTAAAGCTGGTGGACCAAAACTTGCTTTTGGTCCATGAAAATATTTCAAACTGAAATTGAGCAACCAGAATTAGTGATTCCTACTAGATGGTAGTCAGAACAGCTTTCCCATTCAGACGAACTCCACAGCAATCAAAACGCTAGCAGGGTAGTCGCCGTTACATATCATTCTACTGTTACAGCAGATATGGACATTTTCTGAAATTACAATTCAATCTTGTGTAGCACCTTTAATTTAACCGTTGTCACTTACCGTGATATGTTACTCTTTAAATGACAAAATAACCTCATACCTAGGACTTGATTACATCATTCCCCATGTACAGACAAAATTAAACATTTATATACATCAGTACAGTTCATTAAGTTAGCCTTCTCAAATGTGCAAGATTAAGCAAATGTATATACTGTAGAATAAAACAGGATTTCCTTAAATAAAATACAGTTGAAGTTTAACTGAAAGAACACAGGCTGCTGGTAGTAGACGTTAACCTCGTCTAGAACACTGGAGGTGAGGAAAAGGTTTATGTATCTGAGGACTTAAATCAGGGGAAACCTTGACAGGTCACTAAACCAAGAGCTATACATGGTTTCATCTGTGTAGAACCCATTGAGTCTGGAAGAAGGGTTTGACCTACAGGAACAGAAAGCTCACCTTGCTGATCCAGCTAAATAATTGTTTATATACATGATACCGGAGACAGTCCGTGGAGTGGCGCCATGGCAACAATCCTTACCTTGGCTGTTTCACATGCAGTAGTTAGTGAGAATAACCCGTGTAGAATTGGTTTGACATAGTAAACCAAACAGAACAGGCATGTCTGTCTTGGTTGAGTTAATGTAAGATCCCTGTACAGTACCAGAGAAATGATCTGCATCCAATAGCACCCTATTCCCTTTAGGGTGCCGTGTGGGACAGTAACACATCCCTACTGGCTGCTCCTATTAAACTCAGACCCACAAAATGAATCAAAAGGTACTCATTGCACATTTGTTTCACAAAACATCAACAATTCAAACCAGCTTTTTACTCCTGTGTCTCCTAATGCAAACTCAGTCACTAGGCTTGTGTCAGGACAAAATGTATTGCCTTCTTAATCATGTGATTCCTGGAGTGAGGATATTTTTTTCAGTATGAAATAGGCACTACGATAAGACCCATTGATTGAAGAAATTGGACAAACCTTGAAGTCCCATACTGTTAATTCAAACCGTGACAATGTTCCCTTATCCAATTCTTCTACTGATGGTGTTTAACTGAATGAACTAATGCTGTCAGACCTGTTCCATAACACTAACATTCTCACTAGAACACTGACTGTTCCTATAGCAACCAAGCAGGGGCTCATGGACAATCACCAAAACTTGGTTCCTTAAATTCCTAATATACCTCTTCCAGTCTTGATCATCTCCAGTTGAAGTATACACACTTGATGAGTAGACCTGACAAATACATTTCCAAAAGGCAACTCCTGTAATAATCGTACAATGTAGCAAAGGTGCTAATGCGCAGTGTTACGCCCAAGGGCCTTGCTGTTTTAGTTCGCCTGATCCAAAGAGCTCATTATTCCTATTTGATTGCAGACACAGGGGCTGTGGTTCAATCAGGGCTTCAAAATAAAAGTATTTTTGGGGTGAAACAGAATCCCCTCAGGAGAGGACATTAACCAAACACTTGGAATGCGCTCGACAAGTCTCAAAGCAAACAAAGTTAGGTCAGTTTTGTCTGTTCTTCCTGCTGCATTGCACTGATGGGGGAGGGGGGAGAGAAGAGAACAAGGCCAAGAGGCTTTTGGTGGAAGGAAGGGGATTTTGTTGAGGGCGTTGTTGGCTGTTGGAGCCTCTGGCTCAGTCTGTTTCAAGTTCTCTTCATGGCCACCTCTTGGGGCGGGGGTGTAGTTCTGCCTGAGAAGAGAAGCATCCACGGCCTTCATAACACCGTGTCATCATCCGTCCGTCTTTAGCCTGCATGTTGAGCTCTCCTACATTCACCTGACGTTGTGGGGGGAAACGGTCCCTTCCACATGCACCTTAGTCTTTATCTCCTTCTTCACTGCTTCCTGAGGGAGGGGGGCATAAATACAGAGTTAGAGAGGGTAGATCATAGAGATCCTATTCAATTACTATGTACAAGTAGATAAAGCACATGCCTGTCTGTTTTCTGTAGTTTGTTTGTGTTTGTGCACTCCCACTTGCCTCCTTGTTCGGTGTCTGAGTCAGTGAGGTGTGTGAGGGAGAAGCTGGCGATGCTGGCCGGGGAGATGGAGAAGCGGGAGTAGTTGGAGCTGCTCCAGCTGGGCTCCGGGGTGCAGCCCCCGGGAGGGGGAGGGGAAAAGTAGTGCGAGGCCGTAGACGAAGGGGACATTGTCTTAGACACGGCCAGGTCCGAAGCTGCCTTGGAGAGGAACACCGAGGGCTCCGGGGACGAGAAGTCGTCATCCCATTCAAACCCACCGCCTGAGGGGAGAGAGACCTGTTTATAACCTTGATTTGGTACAATTAAGAGGCAATATGGAACATTTGCCACTGGAGGTACTCATGAGCCAAAAGAGCCCCCCCTAAATTGCCAAAAGAGCCCCCCCTAAATTACCAAAAGGTACAATTTTTTTTTAGCAAATGTTCAAACTATAAACATCTGCATTTGTATTACATTGTCAGGTAGGTTTCATGGAGCCCTTTAGGTTCTTCCTTGATTATGCTGATGGACGTTGGCTGTATCGTGATGACTTACCTTCTTCATCTGTGGAGCTCTCTGTGGAGTTGGTGAACCTATTCAGGTAGCTGGCCGTGGGCACAGGGCTGCTGAACTCTGACACCTGGCTGTTGGAACCTGACGAATGGTCTCCCAGCTCCTTGGTGGGGTCTCCTACAGATGGGGAGACCAATAAGTGCAATGGTTAAAGTACATTCTCATAACATTTAGACTAGGTCTAGATTGCACAGAGAGAACCTGTGAATGGTACAACAAAAAAAACGTCAATATCACATGACATTCAAGCCATTTCTAATGCATAGCCATAATATTTGTATCATTGTTGTTTTGATGTAGAGTGGGGAGAACAAGTATTTGATATACTGCCGATTTTGCTGAAAAAAGTCCAGAAAATCACATTGTATGATTTTTAAGTAATTCATTTGCATTTTATTGCATGACATAAGTATTTGATACATCAGAAAAGCAGAACTTAATATTTGGTACAGCAACCTTTGTTTGCAATTACAGAGATCATACGTTTCCTGTAGTTCTTGACCAAGTTTGCACACACTGCAGCAGGGATTTTGGCCCACTCCTCCATACAGACCTTCTCCAGATCCTTCAGGTTTTGGGGCTGTCGCTGGGCAATAGGGACTTTCAGCTCCCTCCAAAGATCTTCTATTGGGTTCAGGTCTGGAGACTGGCTAGGCCACTCCAGGACCTTGAGATGCTTCTTACAGAGCCACTCCTTAGTTGCTGTGTTTTGGGTCGTTGTCATGCTGGAAGACGCAGCCACAACCCATCTTCAATGCTCTTACTGAGGGAAGGAGGTTGTTGGCCAAGATCTCGTGATACATGGCCCCATCCATCCTCCCCTCAATACGGTGCAGTCATCCTGTCCCCTTTGCAGAAAAGCCTCCCCAAAGAATTATGTTTCCACCTCCATGCTTCACGGTTGGGACAGTGTTCTTGGGGTTGTACTCATCCTTATTCGTCCAACCACGGCGAGTAGAGTTTAAAAAGCTATATTTTTGTCTCATCAGACCACATGACCTTCTCCCATTCCTCCTCTGGATCATCCAGATGGTCATTGGCAAACTTCAGAAGGGCCTGGACATGTGCTGGCTTGAGCAGGGGGACCTTGCGTGCGCTGCAGGATTTTAATCCATGACGGCGTAGTGTGTTACTAATGGTTCTCTTTGAGACTGTGGTCCCAGCTCTCTTCAGGTCATTGACCAGGTCCTGCCGTGCTGATCCCTCACCTTCCTCATTATCATTGATGCCCCACGAGGTGAGATCTTGCATGGAGCCCCAGACCGAGGGTGATTGACCGTCATCTTGAACTTCTTCCATTTTCTAATAATTGCACCAACGCCTTCTCACCAAGCTGCTTGCCTATTGTCATGTAGCCCATCCCTGCCTTGTGCAGGTCTACAATTTTAGCCCTGATGTCCTAACACAGCTCTCTGGTCTTGGCCATTGTGGAGAGGTTGGAGTCTGTTTGATTGAGTGTGTGGACAGGTGTCTTTTATACAGGTAACGAGTTCAAACAGGTGCAGTTAATACAGGTAATGAGTGGAGAACAGGATGGATTCTTAAAGAAAAACTAACAGGTCTGTGAGAGACGGAATTCTTACTGGTTGGTAGGTGATCAAATACTTATGTCATGCAATAAAATGCAAATTAATCACTTAAAAATCATACAATGTGATTTTCTTGATTTTTGTTTTAGATTCAGTCTCTCACAGTTGAAGTGTACCTATGATAAAAATTACAGACCTAAGTAGGAAAACCTGCAAAATCAGCAGTGTATCAAATACTTGTTCTCCCCACTGTAAATGTTAGATACAAGTGAAACAATGTCTGTGTGCATGCAAAAGTTGACAAGTGGGTACTCTACCTGGTCGAAAAGGAAAACAGTGACATCGTCGAAGAACGACACAGCTCTACTGGCACTGTCTGAATCACTGCCCCCTGATGGCATGGAGGGTTTGGCACTGGGGGTGACCTTCAGCAGGCTCTTGAGGTTCCGTGCTCTACTGTCATCCGAGACTATAACGGGAACCGGGTGCACCGTGTCGTCCTCGCTGTCCTCGCTGGAGCTGTGCAGCCGGTACGCCCGCATGTCATCATCTGAGTCATCGCTGTTATCGTCCTCTTCGTCTGCCTCCCCTCCGTCCTCCTGCCCATCAGAGCCGTCCCGCCTGCCCAGGTACCTCCCCTCCATGTCGGGCTCCTTCAACTTGGGGGTGATCTCGCTGGCGTAGGTCCTGGTTAGCTTAGCGTGTACCGGTATGTTCTCAGGAAAAGGTTTTGCTGAGGTAGCAACAGCAGGCAATGGAGGCTTTTCCAGGTCCTCGGAAGTTCCGCTGGACTCTGAGTGACTGTGAGTCCTGAAGTCAGGGAAGACCTCCAGTGTCCCGGTTTCGTCCACACTGCCGTCAATGGACACAGGTGAAGTCTTCTCCCAGTCCTCCTCTGTGGTGAGGATCAGCACAGGGAGACTTGTCCCTTCCAGGGGCTGAGGCTCGGTCTTCTCCACTCCGATATCAACCAGAGCTTCTCGAGCAATGGGAGACTGTGACCCAGCAGAAGATTCTACATGCTCCACCTCTGTGACTTCAGGAAGAACAGATGGACCTCCAGAAACACAGCCACTGATGTCCACAGTTGGCGAGATGGCTTCTTCAAACTTCTTCTCGGGCTCGGACTCGTTGTCAGAGAAGTAAGCAGAGTCTCTGTAGTTGCTTCCCATGAAAGATTCCTCGCCAGGGGCGATGGACTCTGCCTGCTGGTCCTCACCGTCCTGAGTCTCCACCTCCGAGACAATGATTTCAGGGGGAACCAGCATGGTAGCCGCTGCTGGCTCCTCCTCCTCCTCTTCCTCGGCCAAACTCAGACCGTTTTCCTCTGAGAAGTGGTCTTTGATGATGGGCTGAGAGTTCCACTCTGGAGACTCCAGGTTCTCTGTCTCGTAGCCGCTGTCGGCTGTTTTGTACGGGGGCTGGAGCTTGTGAGGGGCTGCCGGGGTGTTTAGCTCTTCGACAGACTCCTCCAGCATGTGGCTGTTGTCCAGGGAGTCTGGTGTCTCGGCTGAGTTCTCCACAGTGGGCAGAGTGGTGGAAACACTGTCCTCCAGTAGGCTGTCCTGGCTGATCTGGTCCATGGAAGGACCAGAGACCAGCAGAGAGGACCTGTCGTGCTCGTTGTCATGTTCATGCTCAGAGAGGACGGTGTCCATTTCGGCCTCTGTATCATCTTCAACCAGGTCGCTCAGCAGATCATCACTGGTAAAGCCTTCACTGGTCAGGCCATTGTCAACAGCAATCTCACTGACATAGACTAGGGGAGAGCTTAGCGGGTCGTCTGTTGGCTCTTTGATTCCTATGGATTCAACACAGTCATCCTCTGAGGCTCTGAGGCGGTCTTCAAGGCTGGGGTTTTTGGCATCCATACACAGGGGGTCTGTAGTGGCACTTTCAGAGAGGAGTGTGGGAGACTGGTGGATATTTGCTGAACTAATAACAGGGACCTCAGCCCTCTCAGAGGTAAAGTCAAAAGCAGAGTCCATCATATTAGAGGACTGCTGCAGCAGTTCTCTAATTGGCAGCTGGTTGCTACAGATGTCCTCTGTTACCAGTGTATTTGAAGGCACCAGTGTTTTAGGGTCTGCTAGAGGTTGCAGGAAATCCACAAAACTGGGACTCATAAAGTCAAAAAGTTCCTCCTCTGCTGGGGACATGTTGCTCTCCACAGGTTTTATGGGGATCTCTGCTACGTTTATGCCATCTATGGTCTCATCATCATCCCAAGAGTTCATTCTGAAACTGTGCTCGGGGATGTGGGTCAGACCAGGTTGGAGGAGGTCCAGTTGTTGACTCCCACTACTTTTCCCTGATAAACCAGAGCCCTCCTTCATCAGGCTCTTCTCTTTGAGGAACATGAAGTTGTCCGCTAGTTTCTCAGTGTTCAGTAGCCTCATCACATCCGGGGTTCGCTCCCCCTCTGCCTCCTCTAAAGAGTCCTGGAGGATGACCTCTGAATGGCGCTCCCCTAAAAATAATTCCGAAAGCACTTTTCTGTTCCCTGGGCCTGCCCCTCTACAGACTCCACTCTCTGGAAACCATTTCCGTTGAGTTCTGGAAGCTCCATGAAGCCCCTGTTCCAGGAATGGGAGTCCTGTCTGGAGTCTCCTTCGCTGAAGATGTTGGTGTGGAAGGGGCTGTCATGCTCACTGGACGACCAGATGTGGCTGTCCTGGAGGTACGAGTCCTTAGAGTCTATGCTGTGGTGGAAGAAGTCTGCATCGGTGCTGGACTCATCCAAGCGGACGTCTTGGAGGGTGACAAATTTCTGCCTGTCTGAAACTGTGTCTACCGCCGGACCCCTGTTCTCCTCCACGGTGCTCTCCCCCTGCTCCTCCAACTGGATGTAGTACTCATTTCCATTGGCTGGTTTGTGAGCGTCAAACACGGGAAGGATCCCGGGGATTGCCGAATGGGTGTTCCTGCTGTCGGAGCCCCCCGTCCTGGGGGCTGCGGGGTCTGGAAAGTGGGCCTGAATGTCCTCGCTGGGCACGGGGAAGAACATGCTGTGATAGTTGAGCGTGGTGTCCATGGCCGAGCGTCCATGGCCACTGCTGCTGTCGTAATGGTCGTGCTTGGCCGCTTCCCACACGTACTCGAAGCTCAGGCCACGGCTGGTCTCAGTGACGGTGAGCACCTCGTCCACCTCGGCCCGCAGGGCGTCATCTGCGAACTGCTCCAGAATGGGGTAGGAGGAGTGGCTGACGGTGGTCTGGCGTGTGACAGGGTTGGGTTTGAGGGAGTCCCAGCGCTGCTGGAAGTCGCCCTCCACATCCTTCTGGCCCTGCATACGCAGGTAGGTGAGCAGCCGGTGGATCTCCTCGGCCGTGGCCCGCTTGTCTGGAGTCAGCCAGCAGAACTGTAGCACCTCATACCTGCACAGGAGAGAGAGTTGAGGTATTATCTTTATGGCATGAGCCGAGGCTTTTTAATTACAGTTTGACTTCATAGCAGAACATATTGTTTCAATGTCAAGTATGCAATTCATACACTTCTCTTTATGGTAAAGTATTTAAGTTTTGTAACAAATCAGGAGACACTCCATATATAACATGTAGTCCAGCTAGAATCAGTTGGTGTCATGTGTAGTATGATTGGAGAGAGCGGGACTGACCATCTGTCGGAGTAGGGCAGCTCCAGCTGTGGTTTCAACAGTTTGATCTGCTGTTCCCTGATGACGTGGTTCAGGACCTCACGGTCAGACAGGTGAGGGTAGGGCTGGGCAGCGTTCTCAAACAGCTCCCACAGAGTCACCCCCAAGGCCCTGCAAACACAGGGATCAGAGAAACACTTATGACTGGTGGAGGGATAATTACAACTCACAACCTAAATCAAATCAACCTACTGTACCCATGTGCATGGTGGCAACATGGGTCTGTGATTAAATGCTCAATGAGATGGGGGGGTGTATTTTCATATTGCAGCGTAATAACCATATTCACATCACAATTAATAATGTTCTTAATAAAAATAATCAAAAACAGGTCCCAAAACACAAATATTCCTCGAAGTGAAAGATTACACCGAGTTGCCCCCCACGTTTTATACTCACAACAGCCTCAATTTGTCGGGGCATGGATTTGACAAGTTATCAAAAGCGTTCCACAGTAATGCTGGCCCATGTTGGTTGCATGTCCTTTGGGTGGTAGACCATTCATTATACCCTGATTCTACCGCTTGGCTGTCAAAGTTGGACATGACATTTTTACATCTGAGCTCCTAGAGTGTGCGGCTCTCCTTTATTGTTTTGGTGTTCCACTCCGCTAGCCAGGTGTGCGTTTCTTTCGCCTCTCGACCATTCTTGATACACACAGGAAACTGTTGTGTGTGAAAAACCCAGCAGCATTGCAGTTCTTGAAACAAACCAGTGCGCCTGTCACCTACTACCATACCCTGTTCAAAGGCACTTAAATATTTTGCCTTGCCCATTCACCCTCTGAATGCCACACACAATGTCTAATTTGTCTCAAGACGTAGAAATCCTTATTTAACCTGTCTTCCCTTCATCTACACTGATTGAAGTGGACTTAACAGGTGACATCAATAAGGGATCATATCTTTCACCTGGTCAGTCTCATGGAAAGAGCAGGTGATCTTAATGTTTTGTATAGTCAGTGCATGGGTCAATCCACGACTAGAGTTCCTTTTGCGTCTATTCAAAAATGTCCAAGTTATCATTTTAAAGCCCTAGTTGTTTTCTGAGGATTCATATTTATTTCACGTGATTCATTTACGTTTGTCATTCATTTTAAGGTGAACCCTGTTATGTGAACTGAACTCTCGTTTTAATATGGTGAAACTATTCCTTTGAAAATATTTTTTCTAAACAAATAGTCAAATCCTAGCGTAAAAGCAGGTGAGCTGGTGCTACTCTTTTTGCCCATTATCTGGTGTTTTGTGGTGGAAAACATCAACCCTGTCACCCATAGATATGCTAGACAATTTCAATGTTTTTGTGAAGCTTGCATTCAATTCCCACTCAGTGTTGCACACAAGCTTCCACCCCCCGGTCACAAGGGGATTTATGGTCAATTAAAGATCAAACAGTCCACCCTGCTACTTAATGTTTTTGTTTAACCTCTATAATAGACCAGGCATTCACAGCTTCCATTTTTAAATGTATTTTGTCCTATTTTCCTGTTAAATAAATATTACAGATGCATTTTTTTTCTCTCAAGTGGGCTTAATGAGTACAGTGGCAGACAAATCACTCCTTCTATACAATGGAAATAATTACATATTGTTCAATATGATCAATACTAACTTTGCATAATATTGTAGTCTATAGTGTATATTTATAACCCAAACCATTGGTTTCCAGATATATTAAGAGTAGATGTTACTATTCTGTTTCATCATAAATCACTGTGGTTCCTATTAAGCCGGTTTGCATTGAAACACATGGGGATAGTGAGCTTACATTCCTAATATTCAATTAACATGTGGCTTTTGTTCAGATTACAGCATCTAACCATGGTGCCTTTATCAAGATTAGAAACAATTAAACCTCTGTACTCTCTCCAAGACATTTGATGCAGAGAGAGAAGAATAAGATCAGGGTTGAGGGAAATCAGGCCTACAAGTAGTGGACAAAAAGGACAACATAAGAGGGACAAGATGATGACTTTTGGGTGGGGGCATATTGTTGACCTTCATTCATCCAGGTCATTCCGTGTTTTGGTCCACCAGCTGTCCCTTTGTAATACAACAGTAGAAAGGTAGATTTGAAACCGTCTTCAGACAAACAAGTTGAACTAATTAACAAGAATAGCAGTACAGGAAATGTGAATCAGTTTTCAGATAAACCATTGCTCTTTGTGCATGGATTCTTATCCACAGAGGACCAGTGTGTGTGCAGGTTATTGTTCTAACAGAGTATTAACTCCTGATTCAACTCTATGATTAGTTTATTAGTTGAATCAGCTGTGTACGGGTGGTTGGCAAGAACAAAAACTTAGTCCACATTGAGCTCTGTTGATACGACTGGACACCCTCCTGATGAATAGTAATGATCAGTTTATTTTAATAACTTTAGGGGGGATTAATATAATACAATTTTACATAAGAAATGTCAGTTTTGAATATTTGGAAATGAATTAAAATTGATAATTTAAGAGGTGGGCTTATAATGGTACATTCAGTAGCCATTAAGCCCAGTCCAAACATAAAAATTAGGAATGTATATTTCATTGTATCTCCACTTTTCCTATGAAGATTAGGGCAGTATATGTTAGAAATGTCTAAACTTAGATGTTGATGGGCTTAATATGTACACTTATCCTACACTACCCAAAATGCACTATTGGTGGAATGACCCATATTCTGTGAACTAAACATATCCTTATTTAGGGGTATATGTGGTGCTGCAACGAGAGCCTCCTTATGCAACGTTGTGATTTACAGCTGTGACACGGACTGGCACGGGGCCATGAGGTCATAAGGGAGGGGCCAGGAGGGATAGGTTCCAGTGTTGCCGTGCTGCCGAGTGAGAGTGCAGGGTCAGCGTCTTCTTCCCTTTAGAAGTCAGCTAGACTGAGTGCCTGCTAAGATTTACACTCTCAGAGAGGCGCTATCTGGACAGAAGAATCAGAGATAGTCTATCATCTTCAAATGAGACCCTGACCTACTGCTCAGCAACAGCACAACAGGACACAGGTTGACTCACTGTGTTAATGAGTTTATTTTATTCAACACAGTGAAGCACAATGCCCAGGAGGCTGCTGAGGGGAGGATGGCTCATAATAATGTCTGGAATGGAATCAACTACACAGACACCATGTGTTTGAGGCCATTAAATGTATTCTGTTCCAGCCATTACTATGAGCCTGTCCTCCCCATTGAAGGTGTCACCTACCGCCTGTAAATTGCACAGTGACCAGGTGGAGGTACCTACCACACATTGCCAGGCTTGGTCTGGTCCAGAGTGATAACGCCCCCATGGCGCTCCCCCACCAGCTCCGGGGCCATCCAGCGCAGGGGCGCCGACTCGTCGTCCTCTGTGATGATGTAATCCTCCTGTGACATGAGAGGGAAAGAGTCAAGCATGGGGCATCCATGTAATTACATGCAGAACACATAAGTGTAATTTAATAGGATGTCTATCTCAGAATAGTTCTACAAACAACCAGTAGGCTCACATTCACCTTTTTTCCCCATTCAATTCAGTGATGTGTTTTGCCAAGGCTTCTTTCGAAGAAGCATTTGGATGTTTGGTAGCCTTTCCTTCAGTTCTAACCCACATGACTGTACTTTGAGTTGTTTTCAGAGTTCCTAGTAAGTACTTAATCAAGCTCATAAATACAGCCAGAACACCTCTGGCCACACTTGTTGACCGTGCTAAATAGAGAGCTCAACATTATTTGAGGAATGCAGCGGGCGGAGCTAGCCTTATCGACAGTCAGGCCAGGGACAAACGCAGTAGGGAGTTACACTTTGGTAAAACAGAGTTCTGCCAGACTGGGCTCAAAGGCTGTATATAAACCCCCTACTGGAAAGCACTTACCCTCCCCTTAATAAACCACTTTTACACTATTGTGTTGACTACACGGACTAGGCCTTATACTACTGTACAGTAGTGGCTTTGACATCCTTTGAAACTTGGTGGATGTGTAAGCTCTCTGTTCAGCTGGGCTCAGCATTGTGAAAAGGGTTATAGGTTAATGAACCTAAACTGAAACTATTGTAACAGCACACATACAGATGCCACTTCCTTCTGTCACCTGAAAGTAAAACAAAATCCCCCTGATTCCATTTGAAGGAAAACAGGATGGAAAATTCCCTGGTACCTTGTATCTGTAGGGGCCGATGCCATAGTCTCCCACTTTGACCGTCAGGTCTGCAGTCAGATAGCAGTTCCTCAGGGCTAAGTCACTGAGAAAGGAGAGGGAAACCGATTAAAGAAGATTCAAAAGCATGAGGATTTACAGAGTTTATTGTGTGTTCAATATGGTCTGGTGTTGGTCATAGAACGGTGAATGGATCACAGGGCTGCAAATAATAGGCAGTTGGTCCAGTTGTTCTGGTGCCAAGCCACAGGCCCAGTTGAGTCTACCAGCACTACATCCAACAAATAGCTCTCATTTGTTCCCTCTGAACTAGGGTTGGGCGATACTTGGGGAGAACTCTTCTACGACACGCTACACCAAATATCGCGATATCTGACATAATCGTTTTGTGTCGTTAATGACTAAAATCACTCCAGACTGTGCAATTTGTGCTTATTTACAATATTAGTCACATTCTCATTCAATAATATTTGTGTGGCGAAGAAAGACTTAATTCATTTAGACTTTCTTTTCAACATATTGCACAGACTAACTGATTAAACTGCACAGTTTAGATTTGTAAAGTTCAAATTAAATATAGTCTTGCGTATCACAATATATCATCAATGTCATCATATATCGGCCCAACCCAAGTTTGAACACAAGTAAGCGGTTTGGGATAAACACTGCAGTTCACACAACTGTAGTCTCTGAAGAGAAAACAATACTCTGAACCTTATCTTGTTCATCAATCATTTGGGAAAAAGATGGAACTCCGTGCTGCTGCAAGAGACATTTAGATTGGCTCTGTGCTGCTCTCATGTGATCATGCAATGGAAATAAATAATTGAAAGGGTGGAATATACAGTCAGTTGCCAGTTTATTAGGTACACCCATCGAGTACCGGGTCGGACCTCCCTGTAGCCATGAAGGGATGTACCTGGTCAGCAACAATGTTGAGATACGCTGTGGTATTCAAATGTTGCTCAATTGGTATTCAGGGACCTAATGTGTGTCAGGAAACATTCCCCACACCATTACACCACCAGCCTGTGCCAGGATGGGGCCAAGGACTCATGCTGCTTATGCCAAATCCAGGATTCGTTAGACCAGGCATTGTTTTTCCATTCCTCAAATTGTCCAGTCTTGGTGGTTTAGTGTTTACGAGACTCTTCTTGTTTTTAGCTGATAGGAGTGGAACTCGGTGTGGTCATCTGCTGCAATAGCCCATCCATGACAAGGACTGACGAGTGGTACATTCCAAGATGCCGCTCTGCACATCACTGTTGTACTGCGCCGTTATTTGCCTGTTTGTGGCCCGCCTGTTAGCTTGCACGCCTCTTGCCATTCTCCTTCGACCCCTCTCATCAACTAGCTGTTTCACCCACAGGACTGCATGGTTGTTTTGGTCACACCTTTCTCGTAAACCGTAGACACTGTCGTGCATGAAAAGCCCAGGAGACCAACTGTTTCTGAGGTACTGGAACCGACACGGCTGGCACCGACGATCTTACCATGCTCAAAGTCACTTAGAATAGGCGAAACTAGTGACCTAACATTTAATTGAACAGTAACTGAATGCCTTGATGCCGGTCTGCCTGCTTTATATAGCAAGCCACGGCCAGTATTTTTGGGGTGGTGTACCTAATAAACAGTCCACAGTATATTTTCATGCCTTAAATACACTGTACAGGCCTATGACAAGATGACATAATATCCCAGTGACAAATTTTGAATAATTACATTTTCCTCACCCTAATATGATTAAATGCCATGTCTCAGGTGATTAAGGACCCCTTCAACCTGACTCTAAATCCAACCACCACAGACCCAGGTCAGGGCAGGGCCAGACAAAGACTGGACTCTTCAGTGGCTTTAGACCCAAACACATTTGGACTTATAGCTTGCATCACTAGAGGAAACCTCATCCAGTTGCTTCTGTTCCGCCCCTAGTAACAAAATCACTGATGCTGGAGCTTTTCCCCACTCACTCATACAGCACCAGGATATTGTTCCCAGGGAAGAACACTCACAGGTGGGCAGAGTGGCAGTGAGGCAGGGTGGACAGGAGAGGGCGATAATGGGGGACAGGGCTGTCTGAGTGGACAGATGGTATCTCATTCAGACTGGGACCCTCATGGAGGGAGAGGCTCTGGTTTCCACCAGGCCCAAGAAACATTTCACCACCAACCCGTTCCAAGCGCGTCTCTTTTACCCCGTCTATCCGTGGACATCGCTGACACTAGTGGTCTGTGCTCGTACACCCCGAGAGCTACTGTCAGGCCCACTGAAACATCGGCAAGATAAATTGAGAGATATTTTAAACCTCTTCTGTCCTGGATGTTCCCTGCTGTTGGCGAACACAGTGCATTACAGTACTACTGGAAGATCAGGGAGAGAGAATCAGATTCAAAGTCGTATCCCTACAAGGCAAATGGCATGGGGGCAGTTTGGTGCAGACACATCAGCAGATTCTTAACCTCTGACAGAAAATCCATATAGTTCAGAGATCTAGCGAGTTAAAAACAAAGACCTTACAACAACAAAAAAGGAGATCAACTGATTTTGCTCATTTTTTTCAAGTCAAGTGAAACTATCATTTGCGTAAAATTACCAAATTAATGAATGTCACACTGGTCGAAAAACTGGGGAACACAGTTCCCTCTCCTCTACTGCCCCATATGCTATTTCTCCCCAGGGTTGTTATGTAATGTCAGTCAGAGTGGTTCTCCTGGACCGCCATCTTATTGCTGTGGCCACCCCATCACAATAACATGCTGGGCTCAGACCACAGACCCTAAGCCTTGGCTATAGTTTCAGTTCACACCACTGCCACCGTCCCAGAAGGCTTTGTGGCACCGTGCTAGCCACAGCCCTGTGTCGGGTACTTTGTGGGCGGGGCATCACACCTTGGTAGTAAATCAACTTTGCAACCCAACCAAAAGAAAAGCGGTGCACTATTTTTTATTACGACTGTCATTACGACCCTGTTAACGGTGGAATCTCGTACTTGGGCTCCTTTTGAGTTGTAACACAGGATAATAAATGGCCAACATGAGGCTATCCATTTACACACAAACAGCAGAATCATCATATCCCTCTGACAGGCTGATAGTTGACACTGTGGCAATGCGTGGGAGCTGGGTAATTGGAGCCCTTTGGGTTTATTCTGAGCATGCAAAACAGAGCATGTGGATGGGCTGAGCGGAGCCTACATGTCCTGCACTGCCGGGTAAAACGTTCAACCAAACAGGCCCTTGCAGCACTCTCCTTTTTGGATAGGCCCAGTGTCCCTGTTTAGGATCAGTGTTGGCTTGGGAGTAGGGGTACGTATCCATAAGAGAAAGTTGCCATGAGGGAGGCCAAAACCACATATTTCATTTGATAGAGAAAGACACATTAATATCACATGTCTGATACTATCGTAACTCAACATTTTTAAGTTGGAAGATGTAAAAACAGACAGTACTACGCAAAATGTTTGATGAAGTCTTAATTCCTTGAAACACGACTCTCGTTTGACATCTGAAGGCTGTGCCCTTAGCTAAGGCTGTGCCCTTAGCTAAAGCCGTGTCTAGTTGTGACTGACTGGTGTAAACGGAGCCAGAGCAGAAGTGCTACCTGTGCAGGAAGTTGTGTTTGTGGAGGTGGGTGACACCAGCAGCGATTTCACAGGCCATCTTCTGCAGCTGCAGCAGCTCAGCATTTCGGAACATCCAATCCTGCTGAGACAGGTAGCTCCGGAGGTCCCCCTGAAATGGAGACACATGCACAAGATAACACCTGTGTACTAGTTTCAATGCCAAAACAGCATTTGCTTAGTCCTTATTTTAATATAAAACGGCACACAGAAACATCACAACTTGAACCTCCTGTAATATGGACTTGAGTGACTATCTGAAGGTGCATTGTAAGCAGTCATCCACACAGGGGCAGTAGACTCCCTCCAACTGCATAGCTCTCTCCAGCCCAGCAGGGTTTTACTGCTGATGGGGGAGTAGAACCAAATAAGGGCCCAGCTGTTTAATACGCCTAGGTCTATATGCTGTGTCATGGCAATTTTAAAATACAAAATCCGTCCAGTGGGGTGGATCGACTCTTGCCGAATGGCAGGGTCACATTTCTGGGCACACGGTCAAAAGCTCCGTTTGGGAGAGGAGGTGAACGGGGCAGGCCAGGGGTGTGTGAGAATAACGAGTCCCACAGTCTGGGGAAATAGGTTGAGGGTGGCAAAATTAATTCCCACCCCTCAGATGTTGGGGAGGGCAGCTGAGGCTGATGCCAGAATGTAACTAACCACCAACCCACCAGAGACCTCTGATTGTAGTGGTACAAACCGTCACTATGTGGGTTAGGCCGAGGTGGCATGAGTACAAGGCATTCATCTGTCAGTTTAGATCAGTAACGTTGGGATAATGAGTCTGAGTTGATGGATTCACTGACAAGGCTCCTCCTGAGGTAATAGGGGCTTGCCTCGTACTATTGTGTCAACAGTGGCTGTGGTTCACACCCTGCAGGCAACTCAAAGCTCTGAGAACTGCCATGAAAGGCTTGCATTCTCACCTACATCTCTCAACATAGTGCAGCCTCCTTTTAAAGGACAAAACCTTCACAACACATTGGTAAGACTTTTACCATTAAAATAAAAAAGTGTTGTGAAAAACAAACGACGGAAAGAACATTGAGCAAAGACCACAATAGACAAAGCCACACCCTTATTTTGACGCTGCGCCACTAATCCAGGATGGAATTTCACTGAAGGGGGCATTATAATGTATCATTTCAAAGGACTTTAGCTACACACACCCTCTGCTACTTTGTCATTTATCCTACAAATACGAGGAACAGTAGAGGCCCCAATATGGATATGGAGCCCTGTGGAACACCACATGATATCCCTCTAGCCCCCAGGCGGTCCTTCACCAGGATCCATTCTGATCGGTCCCTTATACAAAGCCAGTCAGATCAACTGGGTCCTTGACAAGGATAGGATCTACTCCAATAAGGTCCTTCTATATACAGCCAGTCAGTGAAAAGGGCTGCAGGACCAGGTATGTATGGGGATCAGATCCACCACGGTGGGGGAGCTCTGGAGAAGGTGACCGCTGTGTCACCCGGCGCTAAGAGGACTCCTGTGGAATGTGGTAGTGAAAACACAGCCACTCTGCGGGGTCATACAATATACAGGCAGCTTTCGGTAAAACTGTCAATCCACACGACTCAAGGTAATGGATCAGCCGTGTTTACTCAGAGCTCTCTGTGCCCTGACTGACTACAAGCAGCTTAGACCAGACTACTGACGGAACCACCATAACTCTTGTTATTGTCTTGCTGGAAGATCCACTTGCGGCCAAGTTTCAGCCTCCTGGCAGAGGCAACCAGGTTTTTGACAAATATATCCTGGTACTGGGTAAAGTTCATGATGCCGTGTTGACCTTAACAAGGGCCCCCAGGAACAGTGGAAGAAAAATTTCCCCAAAACATTAACGTCCACCATCATAATTTACAGTAGGCAGTGTTTCCGCTGCAACCATTTAGCTGTGGCACTGCAAAGTCATTGCCGCTACACTAAAAATATATAGCATCTTTCTGCCAAGGCGCACTTTGAAGATGCTATAACAGTCCACATTTACTTTTTCTCTGCAAATACAATGACTAATGACTAGAAAATCCAGACAGCCCCACAGTAGAATATTTGATATATTTACCTAGTCTGCTTGTTGTTGTGTGTTTTTTGCTAGATAAATGTTCCTCTCATGGTGCATTCAAGTTGACAGTGTTATAGGAAGGACAAGCAGCCAATTCTTAATGCAACAGCAGTTTTAATGCCATTTGTTTAAAAGAGCTTTCCATTCCTACTTTTTATCTTCAAAATGTGTAAACTGCACCATTGTAAACCCAGAGTTTTAGCAGTGGCATGGTTAAGAACATTAGCATGCCACAATTCACTGTGAGTGCATAGGGGAGTGTGGGGCAGAATGTAACACAGGTCAATGGGAAGGAAACTTGGGGTAAAACACAGCCCCACTGGAATATCTTTTTTGGGAGTGACTCAAAATTGTGATGTGACCGATTACATTTGTTGCTGAGCAAGACTAGTGGCCACCAGGGATAGTGTTGGGGGGGTAAATGGTGACATGACGTGGTTTCTGTAAGAAGTGCAGGCAGGGGGCTTATGACCTCAAGTTACCCTAACAGGTAGGCAGGCCTACATAATGTTCGCTGTGTTTATGCATGTTTTTGGAACATCAAATTCATCAATAAGATACTAACTAATTAAAAGATCACATTTGGGATCTAACTAATGATTAGATCAATAGGATAAATGCAGATAAGCAAACACAAGATTCAGACTATTTATAGCCACTATGCTGTTTTCAGCTGGCCTACAGGTGATGATGCTTATTGCTAATAGCATTCCTAAAAGATATGGACCATGCATAGGCTATATTCACAATGTTCCAATATGTATAAAATAAATAAATACAAATATGGACCATGCATAGGCTATATTCACAATGGTCCAATATGTATAAAATAAATAAATAAATACAAATATGGACCAAAATATAAAATAAATAAATACAAATATGGACCATGCATAGGCTATATTCACAATGGTCCAATATGTATAAAATAAATAAATACAAATATGGACCATGCATAGGCTATATTCACAATGGTCCAATTTGTATAAAATAAATAAATAAAAATGTTAAACAAATAATTTTACCAGTATGTTATTAGGCTCATTATATTTTAGACGGCGTGAGCATTATTTTATTTTTCATTCGCTTTGGAGTAAAAAGTCCCCAGAACAGAGCTTCTCAATCTTTCAATATAAAAATTCTCTGGGGGGACCCCCTCCGCAACTTCTCCCCCAGAGCTCCCTTTTCATGTCATCCAACAAATGTAAACGTTTGCTAAACGGCATTGGTATTTGGATTGGTTGGTACTTTGGTCAGATGACATGAAAATAGAGCACTTTGGCCACGCAGACCAGTGGTGGGTTTGGTGTTGAAATGAGAATGTATGAGCAGAAAAGAACCCCATACCTACTGTAAAATATGGTGGTGGATCTTTGATGTTATGGGGTTATTTTGCTTCCACAGGGGCCCTTGTTAAGGTCAACAGCTTCATGAACTTTACCCAGTACCAGGATATTTCAGCCCAAAATCTGGTTGCCTCGGTCAGGAGGCTGAAACTCGGCTGCAAGTGGATCTTCCAGCAACACAATAACCCAAGCACACATTAAAAATCAACAAAGAAATGGTTAATTGGCTACAAAAGTGACATTTTACACTGGCCATCTCAGTCTCCAGCCTTGAAACTACTATAAAACCTGTGGTTGGATAAAGGATATCAAGGATCTGGAAAGATTATGTAGGGAGGAATGGTCTAAGATCCCTGCCAATGTCTTCTCCAACTCATAAAACATTTTAGAAAAATGCTCAGTGCCATTATGCTAGCAAGGTGAGGTATTGGAAAGTATTGAAAACAGGAGTGTAAATCATTTTGACCCCAATGTTTGATATGAAGTTTTTTATTTTTTCCATACAAATATCATGACACCTACATAATTTAACAATAAAAAAGGTGCAAATCACCCCACCCATACCTGACAAAATAAGAAGTCCTCAAAGCTCCTCCATAGACCAGATGCAAAAACTGTTGCAGAGACATCAGAGCTGAGCTACCTCATCAAGTTAATACCTCCGGCCAAGATGACCTGCTCAGTTACAAGGTCCACTCACACCCTCCTCTCCAGCCTGAAGTTGTTTAACGACCACAATAACATTAAGTCATTAGCCAAACCCCATCTCCGTCCTCTGGATGTCGATTAAGGCAGCCCCTTCCTACAACCAGAGGCCTCTGCTATAGTAGCAGCCAGTCAGTCACAAGGCACAGTACCAGGCAGAGAGAGAGAGCTCTGTCAGAGATATGGGGGGCATCCCTCCTCCCTTTATAGAGGCTAGATCTGGGTTGGGGTCTAATTTATAGAGGCTAGATCTGGGTTGGGGTCTAATTTATAGAGGCTAGATCTGGGTTAGGGTCTAATTTATAGAGGCTAGATCTGGGTTAGGGTCTGATTCATAGAGTCTAGATCTGGGTTAGGGTCTGATCTATAGAGGCTAGATCTGGGTTAGGGTCTGATTCATAGAGTCTAAATCTGGGTTAGGGTCACTTGAGGGCTCCCACATGTACACACACACAAAGTCTGACACACACACACAAAGTAAAACTCCATCTATGCAAACAAACACGAAGCCCAACAGTAAACACATTCAAGACAAACACACACTATATCAAACACACACTATATCAAACACACACTATATCAAACACACACTATATCAAACACACCCCACTTACACACACTATATCAAACACGCCCCACTTACACACAAGCACACGCGTACACACACTAAACCGAGGGCTGGTGCCACTGCGGGTAACAGCCTTTCAGATGCACTGAAAAATGAGCTCTGGCCGAACTGAATCAGAACATACCATTCACATGCCTGACTTACAGCCTGTCATCCCGAAACAGACTCAGCCGAAACACTAACCCCAAGAGGGGGAACGGAAACACATAGAAATAAATACCTCTGAAACTCCCAGCTAATCCTAAAGACAGGCAGGACCTAATCAACAGGGTAATGTATATTCTACCAAGACTGAACATTCTGACACGCGCACACAGCACGAGCTGTCAAAAAAAGCACTATGAGGACCAACATATTGCCGGTGTGGAGAGAAAACACACAAACACAGCAGGATGTGGGACTGGGCTCAGTGGGCAGATGGGGGGTAAATGGAGCCTGTTTGCTGGTTGAGGGAGGGACGGAGGGAATGTGAGTTGAGACAGGTCCCTGATGAAACCTGCTGCTATGCAGCTCTCTGGTCCTGGGCACAGGGGCAAGAGGGGCCCAGAATAGATCAAGAAAAACACTAGATAAATCAGGCCATGATGGACAGCATTGACGGAGTGTAGCTCCCCAATAACCCAAGACGGATAGGCAAGCTAATTTAAGATGCACGGCTAAACCGGGAAGGGGGGTGCTTGTAAAGCCAGGTGATTGGGAGACTAAATGATGTCTACTTATTGGATGGCGTTGGAACTGGAGTGTGAGCTGCCCACAAGCGGAGCTTACCACAGTCAGACCGACAGGATGGTCTAATTACTCCCTTCCACTCGGATCATGAGTTAAGAAAAATGCCTGGCATGTTGACATATCATTTGGTGGCAGCTGTGGGATTCATCCAAAACATGTTCTGATGTTTTGACTTTTAAAAGGGTTCACTGATAAACTATAATAGGTACTGTATATTGACTCATGCAAACATAAATGATAGTAATTGAGGACACTCACCAGCTCGCAGTACTCAAAGACCAGCAAGAAGGGGATAGCCTCCACACACTGGCCCAGACACTGCAGGATGTTAGGGTGCACCAGAACTCTATGAAGAGAAACACCGGTTAAGACAATCTACTGTAGTCTATATCACTGATGTGAATACTGGAGGACTACAGCTGGCATCTCTTCCAGTCCCATTTTGTTACTAAAGTCTAGTGAAATAAGAACACTCTGCAGTGTCCAAGTTAGAAGGCAGAGGGTGCTGCTCCACTAGGAGAAGTCAGGCGTAGCGGTCATTATAATACCTTAGTTACTTTATTCAAGTACTGACAGATCCGTTACTCTGTTATTTCGATTCTTGCTATAATGCATTTTCTAAATTAATCTGGTGTGTTCCATTTAGCCAATTGTTGGAACTGGGCCTTTGGCAAAATTTTCCTGAAAATCTGAAAATGACCCTGAAATTGCCATGACAATAAAATAAATGTCCAAAATGCCCCTTCTTTTCAGCCTCTCCCAGCAGACATGCCAGTAGCTCACCTGTAAGGGTCTCCGTGCTGCAAGAAGTCATTCTGCTCCATGGCACTTGCGTTAGCCTTCAGCTCCTTGACCACCACCTTGGCCCCACCCGGGTCTGTGTAGATCTCACTGAGGAGGACCTAGACACACACACACAGGTTAGAGTGCAGGGAAGGAAACACACAGGAAGCATGTTAAGGGTCGAGCCAAAACACTGGTAGTCTGCAGGAAGGCAGGTCTTTCTGAAAACAAGGGAAGGATGGGGGGTAGCTAGGGAATGGATGTAGCTAGGGAATGACGGGGGTGTAGCTTGGAGATGGGGGGGGGGTGTAGCTACGGGATGGGTGAAAGCCAGGGGAGCCATGGAGAGACAGCATTAATCACAACATAGAACACACTGCCAGGTGGTGTAGGACCAGAGGCTGAGGGGCTACTCTAGTCATATTTACCATGTTGATTCATTGAGAATGAGCTTCAACTGTGACGAAGTGAGCAGCTGTCTCCTTTTGTTATTACGTACACCAAAACTCAACCCCGGGGTGAAATAGTCGCTCCCTCTCAAACACACTGTACAGGCTACTGGAGACAACTGACTAAAGCGTCTGGAGTAGGGTTGGAATTTTGGGAAAGGTAACAGAATTTTGCGACCTTCGTCAGGAAGAAATGTCTTACCTTGCCAAACCAGCCGTTCCCAATCTCCTGGATGTAGCTGAGACTGTGACGGACCACCTGAGGGCCAGTGGATCCCACTGCGGTGGCCAACAAAAAAGAACCCAGAGTTAGTGTGTGTGTGTGTGATCTGCAGGTATGTCGTAGTACGCAGCATTCTGGTCCCAGACCAAACCATGGTGACACAATGGCACCCGTTTGTTTTTTCTATTTTTATTTATTTAACCTTTATTTAAATAGGCTGTTGCATGATATCAAATGTTAATCTGTATGGTTTTTCCTCTGTGAAGAGATGCAGCCAGGGCATGAGTTCAATCAATACAGAAAACTGGAGCAGTTGTGTTAGTTATCTAAACACAGTAGCAGGATTCTATTCAGATCAGATGCTCAGGCCAGGATATGTTCGAACTGTATTTACTCATTGCAAAACAACAGCAGTGTTACACATTATGGATTCCCAGGAAAAAGGTACAGGAGTGTTTAAACAAAAGCTTCATACATTAAGATGTTAATCTACTTCCTTCCCATATGAAGCCTGAGCATGTAAACTGAGGCTAACATTTGACCTTACACAGAGCCCATATGGAACTAGTACAGAAGGAAATATCCAAGGGTCAGTATTTCTGTCACATGCCACTGAATCTACTTAGAAATGTCTTACAGTACATGAGGAAAACAGCCGGCAGATGTGGCTTCACTGAGCCAAGTTAGCTAACTAAACCAACACAGACGTTATGCATGGGTTTCCTACACAATCAGGTCAACAAACCTTGTTGAGGGGACTTCACATCAAAAGTATTCAGAGCTCTAAAGTGAAACTAATTTGGTGACATATGTGACAAACTATTTTTTGTGCAGCCAGAGATGTTATTTTGGGAGCATTGTGCGACTTGGAAAAGATCTCCCAGATAATAACTGTTGTAGCCTAATGATAAGGCTTCGCCGTACCGTTGTTTCCGAGTGCTAGAGAAAACAATCTGATTTGATAGCGTCATGGTTGCACCATTACTACAGAAAAAAACTGCTTGCTTGTAGCCCAACAAGGTCAAAAGATCTGACCAATATTACCGCCTAAACATTTCTATCTTCCTATAGCGGGAACCACATTTTACATTCAAACCATGCCATTGTAAAACTATTCACTAACCATTTATAATTTGTTCAGTCATGTCACCTCATTGGCGAGCTAGCTAACAACCTGGTAACTTTTTTTTAAAAGTCTTATTTAACTAGGCAAGTCAGTTATGAACAAATTCTTATTTACAATGACGGCCTACCCCAGCCAAACCCAAACGACGCTCGGCCAATTGTGCGCTACCCTATGGGACTCCCAATCACGGCCGGATGTGATACAGCCTGGATTCAAACCAGGGACTGTAGTGATGCCTCCTGCACTGAGATGCAGTGCCTTAGACCGCTGTGCCAGTTTATCCAAACATTTTGTAGCACAGAAAGGAAAAGGGATAGCTACTTCAGAAGATCAATGATCATAACAATGAATGAATGACAGATATCTTGCATGACATCATTGCAAATGGGACATTTTTAAAGAGTGTGTACAATTAAATGTACTGGTTTTACACAATGTAGAAAAAAACTAATATTCCACAAATGACTTATCAACATTTTAGCTTTTATAAAAAACGAATGTCTTTACAGTGTAGGCTGTAAATATAGGCTGTATCTCAATCAATTTAAAAAATCTTATTTTCTGGTGCTCATAAATTTAATGTGGTGCTTCCTAACATTTTTCAGTTGAGAGGACCACTGCTACCAATAAAAAAATGTTAATTTAGAGCCCCGAATGCATTACGGACCAGGAAGTAGAATATAAACTCTAGGCCTATATGCACCTCAGACAGATGTGGCCCCATCCTGTCTTCATATGAATCAGTGGGGGGGTACTCTTAGAGACTAAAATAATCTGGCTAAGCGTTTGAGTAAATCCTTTACAATAGTACATGATAAAATTACAAGGATTTGACCTACTCCCCAGACAGAAACAGCCTTTGTGCGATAATGCAGTCATGGTTTTGCATCAGTTGTGGACCTAATCTTGATCTTCGCGGGCTGAACATTTTCTTTTTCAAAGAGCCCCTATGATAATCACCCTATCACTCCTTTAAATGGAGTGATCCCATCTAGCCATCAAATTAAGTCACAAATCCATAATAAAGTAAAGACATAAGCCCTGGCCATATGCATTGAACCAAAAGTGAATGAGTCGCTCTCACAACATCGTGTGTGCCTGATACAACAGCATCTGGGAGTGTTTGGAGACTAGCACCTGTCCACTACCCAAGGGGGAGCTACTGAGAATGTAGCACAGTCCTGTTATGCAATGACTGACTGGCACAGCTCAAAGGCTATCACACTGCATACGAGAAGCAGAGAAAACACTCCTACTAAGAGAATGACATAAATACTCAACGGCTGATGGAGGCCATAATAAAGTTGAGCTTTTATGTCTACTTCAAAGGAGCATGTGATGACGTTTACAGACGATAAACTCACTATAATGTCACTGGCTGGAAGCAGGGCTGATATACGGCTTGTCATGTGAGGAAAGAGTATTAAACCCAGGGATATAGGCTGCCAGATCATTAGATGTGTTGTTGTCCCTAGACAGTGCATGACACTGTCCCAATTAAAGTGTAAAAAAAAAAGCAGGCAGGTTGGCATTTATTGGGATGATTTATGTATGAGGCAGCTCCGCAGAGTGGTCACTAGCTGGCACAGCCACAAAGTCATAAAATGTTATTAACCCTAACCACACAGCAAACCTTATGCCCAACCGTAACCTTAAATTACAACCAAAAAGCACATTTTTGTTTTTATACATTTTTACTTTGTGTCTGGTTCATCTAACGGAAACTGCTCTACTCTGCCTCCAGGACAAGACTCATCCCAATCAACCTGTAAAAAGCAGAGGAGAAAGTCCAAAGGGAATGATGACGCTATCAACTCCGCCTGACTGATACAGTAAGACAGCTGGGTCACATTCATTAGGTTTGAAAATTTGAAAATGTTTCACAACAGGAAATAAAAAAAGTTTAATTTCTTATGTGCGTTTACAGGAAGTCCCTTCCTGTTTCAGTCGGTTTGGTGCCTAATAAACACAACCCTGGATACTGTATGCCAAGTTATGGCAGGATAAAAAAAATCTTGGTCCTATGTGTAGTGTGCTGGTAGGACTACGCATCTAAGAAAAGTAAGGGTGTCTGACCCCTGACCTGAGATACGGGGGGGTGTCTCCAGATGGGGGGGTCCAGGCAGGGCCACAGGGGGCACTGCCAGGGTGTACACCTCAGCAGGGGACTGCATGGAGGGGGTGTCTTCAGCTGGAGGGGTGAAGTCAATCTCATCCTCAAAATTGTCCTCAAACTCCTGAAAAACACAATAGTACAACTGTGTTGACCAAACACAGGGATCCTACTTCTGACACCAGTATACGGTATAATTGTATGTGTGTTACATATGGATGAGGCAGAGCGAGATTAACATGTTTAATCCTTGAACTGGACCAAAACAGAATTATCATATTAGCATTTTTTTGCACATCATGTTCAAATCATCTAAGTGACTAACATTTAGTTGAGATACTTTTGTATTACTTGGACATGTGAGAAAAATGCTAATATCATGACTTGAATGGGATTTGGATTTGTGCCACAAATGCTAAAACGTTAGCATTTGGAAACAGTGCCAGGGAAACTAAACCAAAGTATGGATTTACTTTTTCAAACTTCGACCATAGACTGCTTAGGAAACCAATGTCCTTATTTAATTTTGGTGAAATATCCCTTTTTTACATTAATCATAGCCAATATCTCAAAGCAAGGGTTCTAAAATCTGGGTCACGGCAGGTAGCCTAGTGCTTAGAGCATTGGACCAGTAACCGAAAGGTTGCTGGATTGAATCCCCGAGCTGACAAGGTAAAAATCTGTCGTTCTGCCTGTGAACCAAACAAGGCAGTTAACCCACTCTTCCCCGGTAGGCCATTATTGTAAATAAGAAATTGTTTTTAACTGACTTGCCTAGTTTTTTTTTTTAAAGGTATAATTTAAAAAATGTAAACAATTTCAAATTAATGGCCTACAGAGTAGAGGTCGACCAATTATGATTTTTCAACGCTGATGCCGATTAATCTGACAATTTTTTAAATTTGTAATAATGACAATTACAACAATACTGAATGAACACTTAATTTAACTTAATATAATACAAAAATAAAATACATTTAGTAAATAATGAAACGTGTTCAATTTGGTTTAAATAATGCAAAAACAAAGTGTTGGAGAACAAAGTAAAAGTGCAATATGTGCCATGTAAAAAAGCTAACGTTTAAGTTCCTTGCTCAGAACATGAGAACATATGAAAGCTGGTGGTTCCTTTTAACATGAGTCTTCAATATTCCCAGGTAAGAAGTTTTAGGTTGTAGTTATTATAGGAATTATAGGACTCTCTCTCTATACCATTTGTATTTCATATACCTTTGACTATTGGATGTTCTTATAGGCACTTTAGTATTGCCAGTGTAACAGTATAGCTTCCGTCCCTCTCCTCACCCCTACCTAGACTCGAACCAGGAACACATTGACAACAGCCACCCTCGAAGCAGCGTTACCCATGCAGAGCAAGGGGAATAACTACTCCAAGTTTCAGAGCGAGTGACATTTGAAACGCTATTAGCGAGCACCCAGCTAACTAGCTAGCCATTTCACATCGGTTACACCAGCCTAATCCCGAGTTGATAGGCTTGAAGTCATAAACAGCTCAATGCTTGAAGTATTACGAAGAGCTGCTGTCAAACGCACTAAAGTGGATATATATCGATGGAATTAATCGAACAAAAGGACCATTTGTGATGTTTATGGGACATATTGGAGTGCCAACAGAAGAAGCTCGTCAAAGGTAAGGCATGATTTATATTTTTATTTCTGCGTTTTCTGTCACGCCTGCAGGGTTGAAATATGCTTCTATCTGTTTACGGAGGTGCTATCCTCAGATAATAGCATCGTTTGCATTTGCCGAAAAGCCTTTTTGAAATCTGACATGTTGGCTGCATTCACAACACGTGTAGCTCTAATTAGGTATCTTGCATGTGTGATTTCATGAAAGTTTGATTTTTATAGTCATTTATTTGAATTTGGCGCTCTGCATTTTCTCTGGCTTTTGGCCAGGTGGGACGCTAGCGTCCACATATCCCAGAGAGGTTAAGCCTAATACGTGTTGTCAGGTGCCTGAGAATCTCACCTTGAAATTGACTTCCCGCTCCTTGCAGCAGGTCACACAGTTCACCAGCAGGGCCACCAGGACAAGCAGGGCACTCAGTGACACAACCACAGAGAGGTGTAGAGAGACAGACGGCTGGCCACCTGCAGTTTCCCCTGAAAACAGACAGGTCAAATAATATTAGTTCTGCCATACAGCGTTGTGCTGAGCAGCTCAAAAGTTCAAGCTGTATCAAGAATAAGTATTGTACATGCCACTGGGACAGTGAATGGTGTTATGCAGCGCTGCAAGCGCAGATATGCCTCTATTTGATAGGCTTGTGTTCCTCGCCAGTAATGGACATTAACAAAAAAAGCTAAATGTACATTCAATTGCGATGCCTGGTATTCATATAGGCCTAGGTGTTTCCTTATGATGATCACATCCTGTTTCCGGTGTCACGTTCTACAATAACTCAGAGGCCAGAACAAGCTGAGGCTTGAGAGGTCTATTTCTCTTTGACCATTTCAATGCCACCTCAAACCCTTCCCCACTCACCCTCCTTCCCATTAGTACATCAACTGGCTGACATGGTCCACACAGAGCAGTAAAACGTGTTGGTTGCTGGAGATGCTGGGCCAGCAGTTCAGATGTCAAGTGTGCTGACAAGATCCTCTCTCCACCCCCTCACCACTCTGTCACCACAGCCCTATCAACAGAGGCTGGACTGACTGACCCCTATCACCACCACCATCCTCCTCCAAAAATACATGTTTACACAACAAACCACTCACAAACAACTACGGACACCAACTCATTCATCCCTGATACACTTCATCTAGACCTGATACAGACCTGCACTATCATATAAGATGGAGAAGTGTTTACAATCTCAGTAACCAGTACCACACCAGCATGATAGTTAAAGGTTATATTAAAAAAATAATTTAAATGTAAAGGTTTTAAATGTAACCTTTATTTAACTAGGCAAGTCAATTAAGAACAAATTCTACCCTGGACAAACCCGGACGACGCTGGGCCAATTGTGTGCCGCCCTATGGGACTCCCAATCACGGTGGGATGTGATACCGACTGGATTCGAACCAGGGACTGTAGTGACGCCTCTAGCACTGAGATGCAATGCCTTAGACAGCTGCGCCACTCGAGAGCCCAGATATAGGCTAATGATTCTATGTCAGTAATCTGATTCTCCACACATTCTATCTGGAACACAGGCTACCCTCTGACTGCTGCCCCAGCCCTGTGTCAGATACTCCTGTCTCACTATGTCAATATCCTGAAGTGGCTTCATCATCTCCTCATCACCTACCTGTCATGATGATATAGCACTATATACACACAGGACAGGTGAAAGAAATATGGAAGATGCCTACTGGGTATTTTGCCTTCACCTCTCCAGTTATTTTACATCAGTAGATTGAGGAAATTAGATGAGGAAGGGAACATAAGAGTCCACTTTTGACCATGGATAGCCTATGCACTTAGTTTAGGTAGGATTGTCATGGTTCCGTGTTTAACTACACACTACCATTTTAAATGAAGTGAGCCCTAGAGCTTTAATAAGCCAGAGGAAATAGCCTGGGAGAGCTGGCCAACAGAAACCCTAGTAGCATCAGTGGTCAAACAACTGGTGTTGCCGTACACAGAGAACTCAATCAGGCCAGTCAGACTCATCAGTGCAGCGCCTTGGGGACCAGTAGATATGATTCAATGTGTCAGCCATAATTTTAGGTTCACTTCACCACGCTACAACTGATACTACAGTAGCCTTAGCTATAGGCTACTACCATTAGCAGCAGCCAGTCTCCATGGAAACCAATACATATCCTCTCCATCTATCAACACCAACAGTAGCCTTTTGAAAAGGAAGTATTACAACCAAATAAGACTAGCCTACTAAAATAAGTGACTTCCAAGATAGGCCTAACCCACAATTACTGAATGGCTTATGTTGCCAGAGAGTGTTGTAGTAGTAGTAGAGCATCTCCATGTAAAGGACCCATGAGAACCAACATGTGAAGTTCTTAGGAGAATGTCAAATTGGATGTCAAATGAACACTAAGAGTGTATATTTGAGATATTAAGGCATATATAAATGTTTGAACCATTTACCATCCTACAAATGTACAACATAAATACAACCTAACACAATCATTAAAGACCCCTGCCAACTAATATTAACACATATTTAGTTTTGGACAAATTCGTTTCCTTCTGTAAGTTTAAGAAACATTGCCTTGTAATTTTGTTCCAAAAACATACATATCTTTAAGATATTTTTGAGTTTCTCTCGCTCATGAGGATAATACAAGTTTGCAGAAGTAACATGGACATTGAAAAGTAGTTGAAATTTAGTCAGTTCACTCTGACTGGACCAAATCTGAAACAATCAGACATCTGTTTCACAAGTTTGGACAGCACAGTACAGAACTGCACCGAGCTAAACACTCTACTGATCTCTACTGTGATGTCCAAACTTGTGAAACAGATGTCTGATTGTTTCAGATTTGGTCTGGATCAACCAAATGTGGCGGTGTTTGGGGACGGAGCTCATTACAATAGCCAATGTGTAGAATAACACCCAAATATATATTTCTACCTTTGTGTACCTATTCAACCGTGAAGCGAATGAAATTCATATCCATAATTATGCATTTCTGTATACTACAGATCAGGGGCCCGTGATGTAATTCCTATACTGTAATTCAATTATGTAAACCTAGTTCTTCAAAAACCAATATGCATGTTTTCAAACTCAGTGTCATGTCATAGCTGACACCCCAGCCTTTCTGCAGAAGTCTTTAAATCTAAATTCTGAGCAGATATTTAACAGGGTTTTGGAGAACGTGGTTGCATAAAAAAAAAACTTTTACCGTAATTGTTACCAAACTTTGCATCTGCACAGCTTTTGCAGTGTTTTTTAAAATGCTCTGTGTAAATTGGTCAAAGTAGTTATTGTGCAAAGAGTTGTATGGTTTATTAAACTTTGAAAAATCTGAGTCAACGCATAATTCAGTTACCATGTAATTGCCCAGTAGGCCTACAGGTATGTGTTAAGGGCACCTTGTATGCAAGTAGACTAAACCACAGGCAAAACAGAAACATGCAAACACTGGGCGTGAGTTCTACGTAAATCAGTGTTTGCTTACTGTGTCCTTCCACTCTGAAGCGACTGTGTAAGCATATGTCAAACAGTCAGGACGTGAAACATTTTATAATGAACAGAAATTAAAATGCAACATGTGGAGATTTGGTCCCATGTTTAATGAGCTAAAATAAGAGCCCAGAAATGTTTCAAGGGCACAAAAAGCTTATTTCTCAAAAAATGTGTTTATATCCGTTAGTAAGCATTTCTTCTTTGCGAAGATAATCCATCCAACAGGTTTGGCATATCAAGAAACTGATTAAACAGCAGGATCATTACACAGGTTCACCTTGTGCTGGAGGTGGTAAAAGGCCACTAAAATTTGCAGTTGTCACAACACAATGCCACAGATGACTCAAGTTGAGGGAGCTTGCAATTGGCATGGTGACTGCAGGAATGTCCTACTTCCCGAGAATTGAATATGAATTTCTACCATAAGCCACTTTCAATGTTGTTTTAGGGAATTTGGCAGTACGTCCAAACTTTCTCACAACAGCAGGCCACATATAACCCCACACCAGCACAGGACCTCCCACACCCAGCTTCTTTAACTGCAGGATCGTCTGAAACCAGCCACCAGGACAGCTGATGAAACTGAGTTTGCACAACCGAAGAACTTCTGCACAAATGGTCAGAAACTGTCTCAAGGAAGCTCATCTGCGTGCTCGTTGTCCTCACCATGGTGTTCACTTCACTGCAGTTCAGCGTCATAAACAACTTCAGTGGGAAAATGCTCACCTTCAATGGCCGCTGGCACGCTGGAGAAGGGTGCTCTTCACGGATGAAACCCGGTTTCAGCTATACTGGGCAGATGGCAGACAGCGTGTATGGTGTCATGTGGGCAAGTGGTTTGATGATATCAACGTTGTGAACAGAGTGACCATGGTGGGGTTATGTTATGGGCAGGCATAAACTACGGACAATGAACACAATTGCATTTTATCGACGGCAATCTGAATGCACTGAGATCCCGTGACAAGATCCTGAGGCCCATTGTCGTGCTATTCATCCACCACCATTACCTTATGTTTCAGCATGATAATGCACAATACACAATTCCTGGAGCTGAAAATGTCCCTGTTCTTCCATGGCCTGCATAAATCAGACATGTCACCCATTGAGCATGTTCGGGATGCTCTGGTTCGACGTGTATGACAGCGTGTTCCAGTTCCTGCCAATATCCAGCAAATTCGCACAGCCATTGAAGAGGAGTGGGCCAACATTTCAAAGGCCACAATCAACAACCTGATCAACTAACTATGGAAAGGAGATAAGTTGCGCTGCATGAGGAAAATGGTGGTCACAACAGATACTGACTGGTTCTGATACACATCCACTAAGATTTTTGTGACCAACAGTTGCCTATCTGTATTCCCAGTATGTGAAATCCATAGATTAGGGCCTAATGAATTGATTTGATTTGACCGATTTCCTTGACTGAACTTTACCTCAGTAAAATCTTTGAAATTGTTGAATGTTGCCTTTATATTTGTGTTCAGTATACATTGCTAATACAAATGACAGAACTTCCCTTCTAGTACATGTGTAACCTTGTTTACTACACTTTCATTTACAACTGAAAGCACATGAAAAAGCATCTCAGTTACAAAGCCATTGACAATAGATTGGTTTAAGCTTCAGATTCATCTTGTTGTGTTTTGCCGGCACGCCAGTTGGAGAACCACTGTAGTGGTGAATGACAGAGGCAGAGACAGTGGTCAGGTACCAATCCGATCTACAGATGCTGTTTTGAGTGGCTTCCTTTCCTTCTGCATGTGACAAGGACATTGAGTGAGCCACAGACTATTGATGCCACCTCGTCATAAACCTCCTGGGCAGTGTCTAATGATAATTTCCTCTCAGATCTAGCATGGCATGAGCCTGGCACAGAAAGCTAGTAGCTCTAGCAGTGCACGACTGCACGCAAGCCTATCAACGAACACAGCCTCTTCATATCTAACCTCACTTTTATAGGTCACAGAAACAAGAGGTGACACTCCGGTCCGAACCCGTGGTCCCACCGGAGTTGAGAGTCATAGCTACATACAAAATAGCTAACAGAAGAACACCACTCTGTCGGTCAGTGAAAGTGATTTTCCACACTGCACTAAACAATTGAATATGTCTTCGTGTCTTATATAATCCACAGAGAGAGAGAGAGACACGTTTGTGGTACAGTGCTAAAAGACAGCCACGAGGAAGCAGTGAAACATTTATGAATGGTGAATAAAATATTCAGGGGCCTGCCATCCAAACAGTGGCCCTGGTGATGTTGCTCTACATCTACATACATCCTGAGTATAGGTCAACAACACAAGTGTTTTCCCCACCTGACAAATACATTTTGTAGGCTAGTCAGTGCAGTGAAGTGAGAGGAAACGGTGTAGCCTAGCTGCCAGGGCTGGAGAAGGGTGCTGCAGAAGAGAGGTTTGTACTGGGGAATCTGTAAAAGGAGATGCTTTCTTAGCCTTGACATAACACACAGATCTGGGACAACTCCAGTGGCATGATAGCACAAACAGATCTGGGACCAGGCTACACATTGCGTGCTCAAAATCAAAGTGACTAGAATTCATGAATGAATAGTGACGAAGTTCAGCTTTGTTTGGTTGATCTAGCTTTTAGACTGTTTCTTGCTATTTAATTTGAGTCATAGGCCTTTGTCTTTGGAAACACCAGAACTTGGCTGCCTCACTCAAGAATGTCATAAAGTTTATCTGACAGTAACCATAGTCCGTTTTCTAGCCTGACCCACTCCTCACTAAAAGGCACCTAAAGGACTCTCAGACCATAAAAACAAGATTATCTGGTCTGTTGAAACCAAGATTGAACTCTTTGGCTTGTATGACAAGCGTCACATCTGGAGAACACCCAGAACCATCCCTACGGTGAAGCATGGTGGTGGCAGCATCATGCTGTAGGGATGTTTTCACCGGCAGGGACTGAAAAGACGAACAAAGCAAAGTACAGAGATCCTTGATGAAAACCTAATCCAGAGCGTTCAGGACCTCAGACTAGGGCGAAGGTTCACCTAACAGGACAAGGAACCTTAGTACCTTGCCAAGACAACGCAGGAGTGGTTTCAAGACAAATCTCTGAATGTCCTTGAGGGGCCCAGCCAGAGCCCGGACTTGAACCCGATCTAACATCTCTGGAGAGACCTGAAAATAGCTGAGCAGTGACCATTCCCATCCAACCTGACAGAGCTTGAGAGGATCTGCAGAGAGTATCTGCAGAGAGTAAATGGGAGAACCTCCACAGATACAGGTGTGCCAAGCTTGTAGCATCACACACACATACATAACACGACTCGAGGCTGTAATCACTGCCAAAGGTGCTTCAACAAAGTTAAGGATCTGAATACTTAGGTGTGTGTGTGTGATATATATGCCAACATTCCTAAAAATCTGTGTTTGCTTTGTCACTATGGGGTATTGTGTGTAGATTGGGGGGGCAGGACAATTTAATCCATTTTAGAATAAGGCTGTAACCTTTTTAAAATGTGGGGAAAGTCAAGGGGTCTGAATTCTTTCCGAATGCACTGTACCTTTCCCCTTTAAAACACAACGTTGGCTAATGATAAACCAGAACAAAAACAGTTGTTGTTTAATATGTCAAGGAATGTTTCAAACTATTTTCTCCTTCCTTGTTTACAGTCTAACCAATCAGAGTCAGGAGCCTACACCTTGACTTAAGGTACAAAGTGTGATTACGTTATTGGAAGCTCAAGCACGGCTTGTTTACTATTAGCCCATAAAATGTCTTCCCCCATGTCTAATCCACTATTGCAAATTCCTTATGGCGAGCATGTTTGGTGTGGTGTGTCACCCACAAACTACAGCCAGTGTGCAGTCAGTGCAAACACCCACCAACCACGTACGCTCTAGGGGGTTCCAGGCCGTGTACGTCTCCCTGGCCTGCTGTACGCGTGTGATGACAGAGGAGCAGCGAGAGCCAGGCAGCGCTACACTGGCGGCAGCATAGGGATCAGCTCTCCCTCCGTTAGCCTTAGAGTCATGGGTTTATATTATGACTTGGCACCGCCACCAAATTATCCAACTGCTTCTCAGTAGGGCCCACAGTCCAGTACACAGGGAGTTGACAGATCTTATTTCGGTTCCCTGCATATTTTAGTGATCTTTGTTCGCAGAGGGGCTGACCCATTTTCACAGGGGGTATAACTCTCCAATGCACTCAGTCCCTACAGCTGATGACACAACATGATTTGGGTTCCTACACTAAAGAGGATGGTTTTGTCTGCTTTAGGCCTAGATCGCAAACTGTCTATGGTGAAGTAGCCCAACCCAACTATTATCATGTGACGTACTGCAATACAAGGCAATGCATCAAACCACTTATTTAGGTTAGTGTGACCACCAGACCATGCATGATGTTAACCTAGGTCATTTCCCATTTAGACCAGACTTGCTTCACAACAAATGACATCTCCCTTGATGACAGGTCCCCTGCTCTCCCGATGTCATCATGGAACAAGTATGATCATTTGTTTGGAAGGAGTGGACCACATCCTAATAACCTCCATTATAACATCAAGACTAAATATGACCATACATTATGCACATTCATGTTTTAGGCTCAATCTCAATCTAATTTGCCTGTATGCATACTATAAGGACTGCATAGGTTATTGTGTCAATGTCAATCTATAAATTAATACACCACTTTAAACATGTAGCTTTGTAAAGCTGTTCAGTGTTGTGCAGGGACCATAACAGTAGCTCTTAAATGTAGCCTACTCTGGTCACCCCATGTAATTGGTTGTAAACTGAAGTGAAATTTAAGCATCTCGATTTTAAATACATGTGACAGAGTAGCAGTTGAGCAAAGCCTGACTAAAACCCCAGGCGTATCTCCAGAAACATAGTAGAGAATATTGTAACGGCAGCTGTAGGATCCCCCTAGTGCCCCAGGTCATCTATGGGCAGTAAATCAGTGCTCAGTCGGGTGGAAGGCCATGGCCAGCACGGCCACAGTACTAGGCCTACAGGGAGACCCTTTCTGATTGTGACAGGGGCAGGGAGGGGCAAAAGGCAGACCGTGGGAAGCCCACCCCCCCCCAAAAAAACTGTGTGTCTCATACATACACTACCATTCAAAAGTTTGGGGTTGCGTAGAAATGTCCTTGTTTTTGACAGAAAAGCACATTTTTGTCCATTAAAATAACCTCAAATTGATCGGAAATACAGTGTAGACATTGTTAATGTTGTAAATGACTATTGTAGCTGGAAACAGCTGATTTTTAATGGAATATCTACATAAGCGTACAGAGGCCCATTATCAGCAACCATCACTCCTGTGTTCCAATGGCACGTTGTGTTAGCTAATCCAAGTTTATGATTTAAAGGCTAATTGATCATTGGAAAACCCTTTTGCAATTATGTTAGCACAGCTGAAAACTGTTGTCCTGATTAAAGAAGCAATAAACTGGCCTTCTTTAGACTAGTTGAGTATCTGGAGCATCAGCTAGCTAGCCAGCTAGCCCCCGAATAGCAGCACTGTAGAAATTATTACACTCAACGGAACGACTTGATTAGTGTAGTGTTAACAACGCAGCCACTGCCAGCTAGCCTACAAAGTCAACAACGCAGCCACTGCCAGCTAGCCTACTTCAGCAGTACGGTATCATTTTAATCATTTTAGTCAATAAGATTCTTGCTACGTAAGCTTAACTTTCTGAACATTCGAGACGTGTAGTCCACTTGTCATTCCAATCTCCTTTGCATTAGCGTAGCCTCTTCTGTAGCCTGTCAACTATGTGTCTGTCTATCCCTGTTCTCTCCTCTCTGCACAGACCATACAAACGCTCCACACCGCGTGGCCGCGGCCACCCTAATCTGGTGGTCCCAGCGCGCACGACCCACGTGGAGTTCCAGGTCTCCGGTAGCCTCTGGAACTGCCGATCTGCGGCCAACAAGGCAGAGTTCATCTCAGCCTATGCCTCCCTCCAGTCCCTCGACTTCTTGGCACTGACGGAAACATGGATCACCACAGATAACACTGCTACTCCCACTGCTCTCTCTTCGTCCGCCCACGTGTTCTCGCACACCCCGAGAGCTTCTGGTCAGCGGGGTGGTGGCACCGGGATCCTCATCTCTCCCAAGTGGTCATTCTCTCTTTCTCCCCTTACCCATCTGTCTATCGCCTCCTTTGAATTCCATGCTGTCACAGTTACCAGCCCTTTCAAGCTTAACATCCTTATCATTTATCGCCCTCCAGGTTCCCTCGGAGAGTTCATCAATGAGCTTGATGCCTTGATAAGCTCCTTTCCTGAGGACGGCTCACCTCTCACAGTTCTGGGCGACTTTAACCTCCCCACGTCTACCTTTGACTCATTCCTCTCTGCCTCCTTCTTTCCACTCCTCTCCTCTTTTGACCACACCCTCTCACCTTCCCCCCTACTCACAAGGCAGGCAATACGCTCGACCTCATCTTTACTAGATGCTGTTCTTCCACTAACCTCATTGCAACTCCCCTCCAAGTCTCCGACCACTACCTTGTATCCTTTTCCCTCTCGCTCTCATCCAACACTTCCCACACTGCCCCTACTCGGATGGTATCGCGCCGTCCCAACCTTCGCTCTCTCTCCCCCCGCTACTCTCTCCTCTTCCATCCTATCATCTCTTCCCTCTGCTCAAACCTTCTCCAACCTATCTCCTGATTCTGCCTCCTCAACCCTCCTCTCCTCCCTTTCTGCATCCTTTGACTCTCTATGTCCCCTATCCTCCAGGCCGGCTCGGTCCTCCCCTCCCGCTCCGTGGCTCGACGACTCATTGCGAGCTCACAGAACAGGGCTCCGGGCAGCCGAGCGGAAATGGAGGAAAACTCGCCTCCCTGCGGACCTGGCATCCTTTCACTCCCTCCTCTCTACATTTTCCTCTTCTGTCTCTGCTGCTAAAGCCACTTTCTACCACTCTAAATTCCAAGCATCTGCCTCTAACCCTAGGAAGCTCTTTGCCACCTTCTCCTCCCTCCTGAATCCTCCTCCCCCTCCCCCTCCTCCCTCTCTGCAGATGACTTCGTCAACCATTTTGAAAAGAAGGTCGACGACATCCGATCCTCGTTTGCTAAGTCAAACGACACCGCTGGTTCTGCTCACACTGCCCTACCCTGTGCTCTGACCTCTTTCTCCCCTCTCTCTCCAGATGAAATCTCGCGTCTTGTGACGGCCGGCCGCCCAACAACCTGCCCGCTTGACCCTATATCCCCTCTCTTCTCCAGACCATTTCAGGAGACCTTCTCCCTTGCCTCACCTCGCTCATCAACTCATCCCTGACCGCTGGCTACGTCCCTTCCGTCTTCAAGAGAGCGAGAGTTGCACCCCTTCTGAAAAAACCTACACTCGATCCCTCTGATGTCAACAACTACAGACCAGTATCCCTTCTTTCTTTTCTCTCCAAAACTCTTGAACGTGCCGTCCTTGGCCAGCTCTCCCGCTATCTCTCTCAGAATGACCTTCTTGATCCAAATCAGTCAGGTTTCAAGACTAGTCATTCAACTGAGACTGCTCTTCTCTGTATCACGGAGGCGCTCCGCACTGCTAAAGCTAACTCTCTCTCCTCTGCTCTCATCCTTCTAGACCTATCGGCTGCCTTCGATACTGTGAACCATCAGATCCTCCTCTCCACCCTCTCAGAGTTGGGCATCTCCGGCGCGGCCCACGCTCGGATTGCGTCCTACCTGACAGGTCGCTCCTACCAGGTGGCGTGGCGAGAATCTGTCTCCTCACCACGCGCTCTCACCACTGGTGTCCCCCAGGGCTCTGTTCTAGGCCCTCTCCTATTCTCGCTATACACCAAGTCACTTGGCTCTGTCATAACCTCACATGGTCTCTCCTATCATTGCTATGCAGACGACACACAATTAATCTTCTCCTTTCCCCCTTCTGATGACCAGGTGGCGAATCGCATCTCTGCATGTCTGGCAGACATATCAGTGTGGATGACGGATCACCACCTCAAGCTGAACCTCGGCAAGACGGAGCTGCTCTTCCTCCCGGGAAGGACTGCCCGTTCCATGATCTCGCCATCACGGTTGACAACTCCATTGTGTCCTCCTCCCAGAGCGCTAAGAACCTTGGCGTGATCCTGGACAACACCCTGTCGTTCTCAAATAACATCAAGGCGGTGGCCCGTTCCTGTAGGTTCATGCTCTACAACATCCGCAGAGTACGACCCTGCCTCACACAGGAAGCGGCGCAGGTCCTAATCCAGGCACTTGTCATCTCCCGTCTGGATTACTGCAACTCGCTGTTGGCTGGGCTCCCTGCCTGTGCCATTAAACCCCTACAACTCATCCAGAACGCCGCAGCCCGTCTGGTGTTCAACCTTCCCAAGTTCTCTCACGTCACCCCGCTCCTCCGCTCTCTCCACTGGCTTCCAGTTGAAGCTCGCATCCGCTACAAGACCATGGTGCTTGCCTACGGAGCTGTGAGGGGAACGGCACCTCAGTACCTCCAGGCTCTGATCAGGCCCTACACCCAAACAAGGGCACTGCGTTCATCCACCTCTGGCCTGCTCGCCTCCCTACCACTGAGGAAGTACAGTTCCCGCTCAGCCCACTCAAAACTGTTCGCTGCTCTGGCCTCCCAATGGTGGAACAAACTCCCTCACGACGCCAGGACAGCGGAGTCAATCACCACCTTCCGGAGACACCTGAAACCCCACCTCTTTAAGGAATACCTAGGATAGGATAAAGTAATCCTTCTCACCCCCCTTAAAAGATTTAGATGCACTATTGTAAAGTGGCTGTTCCACTGGATGTCATAAGGTGAATGCACCAATTTGTAAGTCGCTCTGGATGAGAGCGTCTGCTAAATGACTTAAATGTAAATGTAAATCAGCATTTGTGGGTTCGATTACATGCTCAAAAACAAAGAACTTTCTTCTGAAACTCGTCAGTCTATTCTTGTTCTGAGAAATGAAGGCTATTCCATGCAAAAAATTGCCAAGAAACTGAAATGTTAGTTTCTCTCTCTGCTGTCAAGAGGGGGGCAGTTGAAATGTTTTGCTCGCGAGTGTTGTCTTAGGTCTCTATGTAGTGTTGTGTCTCTTGTTGTGATGTGTGTATTGTCCTACATTTGTATTTTTAATCCCAGCCCCCGTAGGAGGCCTTTTGTTGAATTTGTTCTTAACTGCCTAGTTAAAGGTTAAATCAACAAACAAACAAATTAAGGGGGGTCAGATTCTTTGTGGCCCCCTCACTCATCCCTATGATAAAGGAACTGTTCAGATGCTGAATGTGGCATGATGTGCTGGGTACTCCGGACTGTTGAAAAGCCATGAACGGTATAGGCTTGGGCGATATACCCTTTAACTTCTTTGGGACAGGGGGCAGTATTTTCACGTCCGGATGAAATGCGTGTCCAAAGTAAACGGCCTGCTACTCAGACCCAGAAGCTAAGATATGCATATTATCAGTAGATTTGGATAGGAAACACTCAAGTTTCTAAAACTGTTTGAATCATGTCTGAGTATAACAGAACTTATTTGGCAGGCAAAACCCTAAGGACAAACGGTTCAGTTTTTTTTTTTAGGTCACTCTTTTCAATGGGGTTTCATTGGGAATCCATATTTCTAATAGACTTTCCTGCCGTTCCTATCGCTTCCACTGGATGTCAAAGGTCTTTAGAAATTGGTTGAGGTTATTCCTTTGAGAAATGAAGACGTAACACTGTTCAGAATGAGGCTCCAGTCTAGTGTACTCTTTGTTAGAGGCGCGTGACCTGAAATGCACGGTATTGAACACAGATCATCCGGTCTTCAATTTGATCAATTATTTACGTTAAAAAATACCTAAAGTTGTATTAGGAAAGTAGTTTGACATGTTTGGACAAAGCTTACAGGTAACTTATGAGACATTTTGTAGTCATGTTGCGCGACTTGGAACCAGTGTTTTTCTGGATCAAGCGCGCCAAATAAATGGACATTTTGGATATATATCGACGGAATTAATTGAACAAAAGGACCATTTGTGATGTTTATGGGACATATTGGAGTCCCAACAGAAGAAGCTCGTCATAGGTAAGGCATGAAATATATCTTCATTTCTGCGTTTTGTGTCGCGCCTGCAGGGTTGAAATATGCTTCTCTCTCTTTGTTTACTGGGGTGCTATCCTCAGATAATAGCATTGTTTGCTTTCGCCGAAAAGCCTTTTTGAAATCTGACACGTTGGCTAGATTCACAACAAGTGTAGCTTTAAGGTTGTATCTTGCAAGTGTGATATCATGAAAGATGTGTCAAGATGTGTCAAATAAATTACATCCAGCTCAGGGAAGAGATCTTCACGGATCCACCTGTACCTGCTTCACTCCCTAAGAGTACGGCCCCTCCCCCCACCTTCTGGAGCAGCACCTCCCCCCGCCTGCTGGAGCAGCCCCCCCCCCCCCTCGCACTTTATCAACTCCAGTTAATAAAGTAGCTTTTATTTATTTTTTAGGCTTTTCTGCTGCGTCCCTCACTCAGAACTGATCGAACCGGGTCTGGATCTGACCAGGTCTATAAGGAACAGGTCTAGTTGTCCTTGGGTTTATTCGGAACGTGTCTCTATATTTAAAATATATTTATGCATATCAGGTCTGGGTGGGAAAGCTCCAGGTCCATTTCGGAATGGGTCCAACTTTTTGGGGCTGTGAAGACCTCTAGCTCAGGGCTCCAGCTATGCATTTGGTTTGCTAATTGGCTAGCTAAGTGTCTAGATCAAGCTTCTTGGTTACAGAAGACACATTCAACACCCTCTTGGAACAAGATCTCTGTTGCTTAAATGGTTTTGTGCAAACCATAGGAGTTAATTTTAGCAGTTTCCTTGTCTCCATCAGTAAAACCAACATTGCGCCACATCTTACTGTATGTTGTGTGGTGAACTGTAATAAAACTAAAACAACGCCAAGGTAAATGATTCACCTGTGCTGATAATGGGATGTTTGAGGTTACATATTAGCCTACAAGGGCATCACTAGAATGCAATGCACGCACCGTTTACCTTTTTCCCATATGGCTACTCATATCCTAGTCATTATCAGTGAGTCCAGTGCTCTAGGAAAGCACAATGCAAGGTTTAAAAGGGAGGCCATTCATCTGCTCTCCTCTGTGTGGTTGTTTATCACGTCCATACGAGTCTCACTCAGTTATGTCATAAATGTGCAAGCACTGCTAATGCATATTGTGCTGCTACATAGCAAGCACTGTACTGTTGAATTCTTACGTCACCAAGTGAATTGTGTGAATTCTTTACAACAATGGAAATTACCAATATGTCATCACAACATAAGTGATCAATCATTTGTTACTACATTGTGAGGCCTAATGGTTGTTGAAATGACAATAGTTTAGCCTATTTATTAGAGCTGCACGCTTTGGACAAAATCTCTAATTGTGATTTTTTTGGGGGCCAGATTTTGCATTTATGAATCACAACATTCAAACGCTTCGGTGAAAACTTGGTAATGTCACCAGGCATTGTTAAAACAAGTGTCAAGGTAGAGGACATCACTTGTAAAAATGAGGTCATATGAAACAATGAATACATACTGTGCTAACTGAATACAAAACCAAATGAAACATATCTCCAACATAGGGCTGGGCGATGAATCAATAAGAGGTAATTACTTCCCTCAATAACGATATAAAAACGTTTATTAATTTTCGATAATGTCGAAATAGAATAATTAGGTCCAGCAGTCCATTTCACCTCTGTGATGCAGCAGGAATGTGCTGAGAAGTGACAATATGCACGTGGAGAGGTATACGCCCACTAAAAACCACTTAGCACCTTGAGTGATGGAGTAGCCACTATTAAGCACGAAAAATGAGTGATGTAGTCAAAAACAGTGGCAGTGATAGCCATGGAGAAGGAGAAGCTTCAAACGAAGAAATTATTGATAAAAAGGGTTACACTGTTTCAGTAATTTGGAAGTGGTTTGGCTTTTTGAAGTCCGACAAAGAGCAGAGCAATGTTCGGTGCAAATTGTGCAGTAGACAGGTGGCTACAAAGTCTAGTAATACAACAAACCTTTTTCAACATCTGAAGCAAAATCACTCTTTGGAACATGCAGGAAGTTTGAGTTTGCAGCACGGTATTGATAAATGCCCCTCAAGCACCAGCCAATCTAGGGATGTTTGCCCGAAGCAGTCAACACAGACAACGTTTATGCCCTACAAGCAAACATTGAAAAGACAAAGACATCACAAATGCTATTATGCATTGCATATCTAAGGACATTAGCACAGTCGAAAAGGAACGTTTCAAGAGGCTTATCAATTTAATTGACCTCAAGTACGTGCTCCCTGGCCGCAAACATGGAACAATTTTCCTTCAAGTATAATTTTATAGGTAACTAACATAATATATAAAAATGTAACCTTTATTTAACTAGGCAAGTCAGTTAAGAACAACTTCTAATTTATAATGACAGCCTATCGGGGAACAGTGGGTTAACTGCCTTGTTCAGGGGTAGAACGACAGATTTTTACTTTGTCAGCTTGGGGATTCGATCTAGCAACATTTCGGTTACTGGCCCAACGCTCTAACCATGGTTTAAGGCATTCTTGAGTTTGAAGCAGATATGCACCTTTTAAACATTATTTGATTAACCTGTTGCTCCTACCCTCTACTTTTTTGAACATTTTGTTAAAAATCGCGCAACATTTCAGCGCCCTGCTACTCATGCCAGGAATATAGTACGTTCATATGGTTAGAATGTGTGGATAGGAAACCCTCGGACGTTTTTAAAACTGGTTAAATCACGACTGTGGCTATTACATAACGTGCGTTACATCGGAAAGCGCAGGAAAACCTGATCACAGAAAATGGAAATAAATATCCTTGCGCCACTTCCAGCAATTGTTAACAGTGAGCCGAATTAGATAAGACCGAGCATTCAACTCCCACAGCATCCCCATGTTGTCTAGAGTCTTGTGAATTGAATCCTCTTTGATTCTTGGTTGAACCGAAACAGGGGCACCACTTACCTCCGGTCTCCGCCCAGATCATTCCGGAAGAGCTCTCTCGTGAAAGACGACAGCTAATGATTTTGACATCGCCTATGGATGATTTTTATCGCTTATTAACGTTTACTAATACCTAAAGTAGCATTACAAACGTATTTCGAAGTGTTTTGTGAAAGTTTATCGTCTACTTTTTGAATTTTAAAAAATGACGTTACGTTGTGAAATCGCTGTTTTTTTCGTTTATCACACAGTCTACATATAACGATATCTTGGCTTTATATGGCCCGATTTAATCGAAATAAAGACCCAATAGTGTTTATGGGACATCTAGGAGTGCCAACAAAGAAGATGGTGAAAGGTAATGACTGTTTTCTATTTTATTGTGCGGTTTGTGTAACGCCGAAATGCTAATTATTTTGTTTACGTCCCCTGCTGTGCTTTTGTGTTGAAGTGTATTGGTGCATGCTATCAGATAATAGCTTCTCATGCTGTCGCCGAAAAGCATTTTAAAAATCTGACTTGTTGCCTGGATTCACAACGAGTGTAGCTTTAATTTGATACCCTGCATGTGTATTTTAATGAACTTTTGAGTTTTAACTAATACTATTAGCATTTAGCGTAGCGCATTTGCATTTCCAGAGCTCTAGTTGGGACGCAAGCGTCCCAAGTAGAGGCAAGAGGTTAACAAAGTGATAATTATCGTTATCGAATGAAAAAAATATATAGATAGTGATAATTTATTTGCCATATCACTCAGCCCTACTCCAACATTATATAGGATTATTACACCTACATATTAACATACATTTAACATGATCATCAACATGTAGTGCGCTATAAGCGCATCACTTATGCATTAATTAAAGAATAACATGCCTATTTCACCATTATGAGTTCTTAAATAAACTAAGTTAATTATTTATTCAGGCAGCAAATGATAAGTAGGCTCAATCGTTATTCTAATTTAAATTATAAGTCAAAGTGCCTTAAAACTATGTAACACGTAGCCTACCGATTGCTAGGTGCAAGCCTGTGTCCAACTCATTGGAGTCTGGTCCAGTAATTCAACTTGACATTTGCTTGGTCGCAAATGAGTCTTCAAAATGGACAATGACCCCAAGCATACTTCCAAAGTTGTGGCAAAATGGCTTAATGACAACAAAGCCTTGTGGCCATCACAAAGCCTGGACCTCAATCCCATAGAAAATATGTGGGCAGAACTGAAAAAGTGTGTGCGAGCAAGGAGGCCTACAAACCTGACTCAGTTACACCAGCTGTCGGGAGGAATGGACCAAAATTCACCCAACTTATTGTGGGAAGCTTGTGGAAGGCTACCTGAAAATGTTGACCCAAATTAAGCCATTTAAAGGCAATGCTACCAAATACTAACTGAGTGTATGTAAACTAAAGACCCACTGGGAAGTTGATGAAAGAAATAAAAGCTGAAATATATCACTACTATTATTCTGACATTTCACATTCTTAAAATAAAGTGATGATCCGAACTGACCTAAAACAGGGAATTTTTACGAGGATTAAATGTCAGGAATTGTGAAAAACTGAGTTTAAATGTATTTGGCTAAGGTGTATGTAAACTTCTGACTTCAACTGTACATTTGAGGTGCTGGTACTCTGCTCCGCTTAGGTCCTGCCCAAGTCAAACACTGGTAATGACAGACTCTGCTTGCTCATCAGTCAATAGATCCCATAACAATGACCCCAGCGTTTACAGTGCATTCGGAAAGTATTCAGACACCTTGACTTTTTCCACCTTTTGTTACCTTACAGCCTTACTCTAAAATTAATTAAATTATTTTTTTCCTTAAATAAATCTACACACAATAACCCATAATGACAAAGCAAAAACAGGTTTATAGAAATGCTTGCAAATGCATAAATAAACTTTAATATCACATTTACATACTCAGTACTTTGTTGAAGCACCTTTGGCAGCGATAACAGCCTTGAGCCTGGATATGACACTACAAGCTTGGCACACCTGTATTGTATATTATTTCAGCACCAGAGAAGATTAGGAACACGTAAAACGTCAGCAACCAATTGTGTTTCTTGTTCATAACTTATTTTTTTATTTTTTAAACTTATTTTGTACATAATGATGCTGCTACCGTCTCTTATGACCGAAAAAAACATATGGACATCAGAACAGCGATTACTCACCCCGAACTGGCAGAAGATTTATTTTCATTTTCCATTAAAGAGTCCGACGTGAAGGACATACTGCTTTCCCGGGAACAGGCCCAAAGCCCCGTCATTTGCATGAAGAGACGATGGAGAAAAATCGTGCTGTCTCCTGAGAATTCATAGGCGATCTAATAAACCCCCCCTGCCTTCCATTCTACTAGCTAACGTGCAATCATTGGAAAATAAAAATCGACCGACCTATATGGAAGATTAAACTACCAAAGGGACATTAAAAACGGTAATATCTTATGCTTCACGGAGTCATGGCCGAACGACAACATTATCAACATACAGCTGGCTGGTTATACACTGTATTGGTAGAATAGAACAGTGGCGTTTGGTGTGGGGGGGGGACCATGCATATTTGTAAACAGCTGGTGCACGATATTCTAAGGAAGTCTCAAGGTTTTGCTCGCCTGAGGTAGAATATCTCATAAGCTGTAGACAACACTACTTACCTAGAGAGAGAGTTTCTGTATTTTTCGTAGCTGTCTACATAACACCACAGACCAATGCTGACACTAAGACCGCACTCAATGAGCTGTATTCCGCCAAAAGCAAACAGAAAAACGCTCATCCAGAGGCGCAGCTCCTAGTGGCCGCGGAATTTAATGCAGGGAAACAAATCTGTTTCACAAAATTTGTATCAGCATGTTAATGTAAATGTAAACCAGAGGGGGGAAGAAAGAAGGATAAAAAAATTTTTAAATAAAACTCTAGACCACCTTTACTCCACACACAGAGATGCGCACAAAGCTCTTCCTTGCCCTCCATTTAGCAAATGTGACGATAATTATATCCTCCTGATTCCTGCTTACAAGCAGAAAATTAAAACAGGAAGCACCAGTGACTCGGTCAATTTTTAAAAAACGATCAGATGAAGCAGAAGTTCTGGGATTCTTCCGATGGCATTGAGGAGAACACCACAGCAGTCACTGGCTTAATCAATAAGTGCATCGATGACGTCATCCCCACAGTGACCGCACGTACATACCCCAACCAGAAGCCATGAACTACAGGCAACATCAGCACTGAGCTCAAGGGTAGAGCTGCCGCTTTCAAGAAGCGGGACTAACTTGTACGATAAGAAATCCCACTATCACCTCAGACAAACCATCAAACAGGCAAAGTGTCAATACATGACTAAGAAGATAGAATTGCACTCCACCAGCGCCCGAAGGCTCATCGAATGTGACAAGGCTTGCAAACCATTACAAACTACAAAAGGGAAGCACAGCCGAGAGCTGCCCAGTGACACGAGCATACCAGACATGCTCAACTGGTGTGATCACAATCTGCGCAGCCAATGTGAGTAAGGCCTTTAAACAGGTTAACATTCACAAGGCCGCAGGGCCAGACGGACGACCAGGATGTGTACTGTGAGCATGCAGTGACCAATTAGCAAGTGTCTTCACTGATATTTTCAACCTGTCCCTGTCAGAGTCTGTATACCAACATGTTTTAAGCAGACCATCATAGTCCCTGTGACCGAAAACACTAAGGTAACCTGCTTAAATGACTACTGACTCATTACACTCACTTCATGTCAGTAGCAATGAAGTACCCACTCCAATTTGCATACCGCCCTAACAGAACCACAGATGACTCTGTTGCACTCCACACAGCCCTCTCCCACCTGGACAAAAGGAACACCCATGTGAGAATTCTATTCATTGACTACAGCTCAGCGTTCAACACCATAGTGCCCTCAAAGCTCATCAATATGCTAAGGACAAAAACACCTCCCTCTGCAACTGGATCCTGGACTTCCTGACGGGCCGCCCCAAGGTGGTAAGGGTAGGTAACAACGTCCGCCATGCTGATCCTCAACACATGTACCCCTCAAGGGTGCATGCTCAGTCCCCTCCTGTACTCCCTGTTCACTCATGACTGCACGGCCAGGCACGACTCCAACACCATAATTAAGTTTGCCGATGAGCGGTAGGTATGATCACTGACGAGACAGCCTATAGGGAGGTCAAAGACCTGGCCATGTCGTGCCAGGACAACAAACTCTCCTTCAAAGTGTACTCAACACATGTGACTAACAAAATTTAATTTGGGGAGTTTCTCCCATTCTTCGCTGCAAATCCTCTCAAGCTCTGTCAACTTGGATGGGGAGCATTGCTGCACAGCTATTTTCTTGTCTCTCCAGAGATATCAGGTTCAAGTCCGGGCTCTGGCTGGGCCACTCAAGGACATTTAGAGACTTGTCCCAAATCCACTCCTGCGTTGTCTTGGCTGTGTGCTTAGGGTCGTTGTCCTGTTGGAAGGTGAACGTTCGCCCCAGTCTGAGGTTCTGATTTGGTTTTCATTAAGGATCTCTGTACTTTTCTCTGTTCATCTTTGCCTCGATCCTGACTACCAGTCCCTGCCACTGAAAAACATCCCCACAGTATGATGTTGCCATCACCATGTTTCACCATAGGGATGGTGCCAGGTTTCCTCCAGGCGTGATGCTTGGCATTCAGGCCTAAGAGTTCAATCTTGATTTCATCAGACCAGAGAATCTTGTTTCTCATGGTCTGAATGGTCTGGGATGTTTTGTGCCTTTTACTGTGGCTTCCGTCTGGCCACTCTACCATACAGGCCTGATTGGTGGTGCTTCAGAGATGGGAGAACCTTCCAGAAGCACAACCATCTCCACAGAGGAACCATGGAGCTCTTTCACAGTGACCACCGGGTTCTTGGTCAACTCCCTGAGCAAGGCCCTTCTCCCACAATTGCTCTGTTTGGCCAGGCGGCCAGCTCTAGGAAGAGTCTTGATGGTTCCAAACTTTTTCCATTTAAGAATGAAGGAGACCACTGTTCTTGGGGACCTTCAATGCTTCAGACATTTTTTGGTAACCTTCCCCAGATCTGTGCCTCAACACAATCCTGTCTCGGAGCTCTATGGTCAATTCCTTCAACCTTCGTGGCTTTATTTTGCTCTGACATGCACTGTCAACTGTGGGACCTTATATAGACAGGTGTATGTCTTTCCAAATCATGTCCAATCAATTGAATTTACCACAGGTGGACTCCAATCAAGTTGTAGAAACATCTCATGGATGATCAATGGAAAAAGGATGCATCGGAGTTCAATTTTGACTCTCATAGCAAAAGCTCTGAATAGTTATGTAAATAAGGTATTCGTTTTGAATGTTTTATACATTTGCAACCATTTCTAAAAACCGGTTTTTGCTTTGTCATTATGGGGTATTGTGTGTAGATTGTTGTGGAAAAACATGTAATACATTTTAGAATACAGCTGTAATGTAACAAAATATGGAATAAGTCAAGGGGTCTGAATACTTTCCGAATGCACTGTATTTCTTTGATAAGGCTAGTTTGGTTCATCAGACATAACTTTAAATGATGTTCCAGTTATACTTCAGATGTTATGGTTGTCAACACACATTGCCATTCGGTGAATCACTTCATCAGAACCAGTGTTAGAGTTGTCAAACTATCAAAGCAAGGAGCGAACTGTTGAAGGCAAATTGTGTTATGAACTGATACTACTACTACTAAGCACAACTGCACTGGATAAAACTGTTGTAAATGGACTGGCCAGGTGTATGGTGAGTACTGAGTTTACTACCCTTAAAATCTAGCAAGTCAGTTAAAATAGCTCATCTACATTGCATTGACATACTACCGTTAGCTCAACGCGTCTCAAATCTATAACAAGCAATAAAATACCCCCTTCGTGTCCCTCAGCGGTTGCTGTCTGGCTATGTTGAACGTTAACTAGCCAGTTAGCTTGCCAATGCTAACTATCTAAATAGCTGCCCATCTTCCTGGCGCTAGCTTGTTGAGCGAGTCGCTAGCGCGATATGGATTACTAGTTAACTAGCTTGTTACACTATTCCTCTTACTAAGTAACTAACTAGCATGATGGCATTTGCCTGAAACTAATTGGAAATAACTGGTGGTAACAGTTCATTCAGTGACATGGTAAACAAAATATATTTAGTCATCTTACCTGTTGTGTCAGAATACGGAAGCGGAGCACCTTCGGCCAGAAATAACGCCGACAGAAAAATTCCAGTCGCCAGCAACAACACAAATCCATGACGGTTCCCCATCCTTTTTAGCTTAGCTAGCTAACTAGCTAATGAGAATCCAAAATCGTCAAATTATAACTAAATACTAATAAACGAAATAAAATGTCAATTTCATTGATAATAAGTTAAATATATAGCTATAGCTACAGGCTAAATGAAAATGCCCGCACCGCAAACATTGTATTATGACTAAACGCGTTGGCTAGCGTCAATAGCAACGACAAGCTAACATGAGCTATCAATGCCTCAAACAATGCCGTTTCATTATCCATGAAAAATAGAAAATGTCTATTACTTTTCTAGAACAATAATATTTAGATAAATACGCTTTGCCGGCAGTGCTCTACATTTATTCACACGTAATATTTTATCAATAGTCCAAACTGTCAGGCACCACCTCTCCTCAGAGGCGCCATGTTCCTACAACGTCATAGCATGGGGGCGTGCATATTGAGACATATACAATAGCGAATCACAACCCATTAATCTGTATTAATGTACTGATATGACCAATCACTATCATTCTTCGAATTCCCTGTCCACATCCATTACTTTGTGTCAAACGTAAAGAGAGATGCGTTTTTAGACCAGTCACTTGACATGTGAGGTATGCGAGCAATGTTCCGGTGCTTTATGAAAGATTAACTACTCTACCTGCCTGATTTAATGGACTTGTAGGCTATACATCCAGTGTTTCCCCTATAATTGTTATTTCTTAGTGGGGTGCAAAGGTCTTGGAAAGGTATGCCTATCATATCACATTTTATTGGTCATATGCGCCGAATACAACAGGTGTAGACTTTAGAGTGAAATGATTACTTACGAGCCTATACCCGACAATGCAGATTTAAAAAGTAAGAACAATATTTGCTAAATAAAAAAGTAGATAGTAACACAATAAAAACAATAACGAGGGTATATACAAGGAGTACCTGTACCGAGTCAATGTGCAGGGGTACGAGGTAGTTTAGGTAATTGAGGTAACACAGTATGTACTGGCAGGTAGCTAGTGATAAAAGTGACTAGGCAATCAGGATATATAACAGCGTAGTAGCAGTGTGTGTGTGAGTGTTATCATTATGCATGTGTGTGAGTTTACGTAGTATGTGTGTGTTGGAGTGTCAGTGTAGTATGTGTGAGTTTATGTAGTATGTGTGTGTTGGAGTGTCAGTGTAGTATGTGTGAGTTTATGTAGTATGTGTGTGTTGGAGTGTCAGTGTAGTGTGTGTTTATGGTATGTGTATGTTGGAGTGTCAGTGTAGTGTGTGAGTTTATGTAGTATGTGTAGTGGAGTGTCAGTGTAGTGTGTGTGAGTTTATGTAGTATGTGTGTGTTGGAGTGTCATGTGTGTGTGAGTTTATGTAGTATGTGTCAGTGTAGTGTAGTGTGTGAGTTTATGTAGTATGTGTGTGCTGGAGTGTCAGTGTAGTATGTGTGAGTTTATGTAGTATGTGTGTGCTGGAGTGTCAGTGTAGTATGTGTGAGTTTATGTAGTATGTGTGTGCTGGAGTGTCAGTGTAGTATGTGTGAGTTTATGTAGTATGTGTGTGCTGGAGTGTCAGTGTAGTGTGTGTGAGTTTATGTAGTATGTGTGTGTTGGAGTGTCAGTGTAGTATGTGTGAGTTTATGTAGTATGTGTGTGCTGGAGTGTCAGTGTAGTATGTGCCCGCTTGACCCTATCCCCTCCTCTCTTCTCCAGACCATTTCCGGTGACCTTCTCCCTTACCTCACCTCGCTCATCAACTCATCCCTGACCGCTGGCTACGTCCCTCCCGTCTTCAAGAGAGCGAGAGTTGCACCCCTTCTGAAAAAACCTACACTCGATCCCTCCGATGTCAACAACTACAGACCAGTATCCCTTCTTTCTTTTCTCTCCAAAACTCTTGAACGTGCCGTCCTTGGCCAGCTCTCCCGCTATCTCTCTCAGAATGACCTTCTTGATCCAAATCAGTCAGGTTTCAAGACTAGTCATTCAACTGAGACTGCTCTTCTCTGTATCACGGAGGCACTCCGCACTGCTAAAGCTAACTCTCTCTCCTCTGCTCTCATCCTTCTAGACCTATCGGCTGCCTTCGATACTGTGAACCATCAGATCCTCCTCTCCACCCTCTCCGAGTTGGGCATCTCCGGCGCGGCCCATGCTTGGATTGCGTCCTACCTGACAGGTCGCTCCTACCAGGTGGCGTGGCGAGAATCTGTCTCCTCACCACGCGCTCTCACCACTGGTGTCCCCCAGGGCTCTGTTCTAGGCCCTCTCCTATTCTCGCTATACACCAAGTCACTTGGCTCTGTCATAACCTCACATGGTCTCTCCTATCATTGCTATGCAGACGACACACAATTAATCTTCTCCTTTCCCCCCTCTGATGACCAGGTGGCAAATCGCATCTCTGCATGTCTGGCAGACATATCCGTGTGGATGACGGATCACCACCTCAAGCTGAACCTCGGCAAGACGGAGCTGCTCTTCCTCCCGGGGAAGGACTGCCCGTTCCATGATCTCGCCATCACGGTTGACAACTCCATCGTGTCCTCCTCCCAGAGCGCTAAGAACCTTGGCGTGATCCTGGACAACACCCTGTCGTTCTCAACTAACATCAAGGCGGTGGCCCGTTCCTGTAGGTTCATGCTCTACAACATCCGCAGAGTACGACCCTGCCTCACACAGGAAGCGGCGCAGGTCCTAATCCAGGCACTTGTCATCTCCCGTCTGGATTACTGCAACTCGCTGTTGGCTGGGCTCCCTGCCTGTGCCATTAAACCCCTACAACTCATCCAGAACGCTGCAGCCCGTCTGGTGTTCAACCTTCCCAAGTTCTCTCACGTCACCCCGCTCCTCCGCTCTCTCCACTGGCTTCCAGTTGAAGCTCGCATCCGCTACAAGACCATGGTGCTTGCCTACGGAGCTGTGAGGGGAACGGCACCTCAGTACCTCCAGGCTCTGATCAGGCCCTACACCCAAACAAGGGCACTGCGTTCATCCACCTCTGGCCTGCTCGCCTCCCTACCACTGAGGAAGTACAGTTCCCGCTCAGCCCAGTCAAAACTGTTCGCTGCTCTGGCCCCCAATGGTGGAACAAACTCCCCACGACGCCAGGACAGCGGAGTCAATCACCACCTTCCGGAGACACCTGAAACCCCACCTCTTTAAGGAATACCTAGGATAGGATAAAGTAATCCTTCTCACCCCCCCCCTTAAAAGACTTAGATGCACTATTGTAAAGTGGCTGTTCCACTGGATGTCATAAGGTGAAAGCACCAATTTGTAAGTCGCTCTGGATAAGAGCGTCTGCTAAATGACTTAAATGTAATGTAAATGTGTGAGTTTATGTAGTATGTGTGTGCTGGAGTGTCAGTGTAGTATGTGTGAGTTTATGTAGTATGTGTATGTTGGAGTGTCAGTGTAGTATGTGTGAGTTTATGTAGTATGTGTGTGCTGGAGTGTCAGTGTAGTATGTGTGAGTTTATGTAGTATGTGTGTGTTGGAGTGTCAGTGTAGTATGTGTGAGTTTATGTAGTATGTGTGTGCTGGAGTGTCAGTGTAGTATGTGTGAGTTTATGTAGTATGTGTGTGCTGGAGTGTCAGTGTAGTGTGTGTGAGTTTATGTAGTATGTGTGTGCTGGAGTGTCAGTGTAGTATGTGTGTGAGTTTATGTAGTATGTGTATGTTGGAGTGTCAGTGTAGTATGTGTGAGTTTATGTAGTATGTGTGTGCTGGAGTGTCAGTGTATTATGTGTGAGTTTATGTAGTATGTGTGTGTTGGAGTGTCAGTGTAGTATGTGTGAGTTTATGTAGTATGTGTGTGCTGGAGTGTCAGTGTAGTATGTGTGAGTTTATGTAGTATGTGTGTGCTGGAGTGTCAGTGTAGTATGTGTGAGTTTATGTAGTATGTGTGTGTTGGAGTGTCAGTGTAGTATTTATGTGAGTTTATGTGTAGTATGTGTTTATGTGCTGGAGTGTCAGTGTATTATGTGTGAGTTTATGTAGTATGTGTGTGCTGGAGTGTCAGTGTAGTATGTGTGAGTTTATGTAGTATGTGTGTGCTGGAGTGTCAGTGTAGTATGTGTGAGTTTATGTAGTATGTGTGTGCTGGAGTGTCAGTGTAGTATGTGAGAGTTTATGTAGTATGTGTGTGCTGGAGTGTCAGTGTAGTATGTGTGAGTTTATGTAGTATGTGTGTGCTGGAGTGTCAGTGTAGTATGTGAGCTTGTGGGTGGAGTCAAATGGGTGTGCATAGAACCAGTACAAAAAAAACTGCAACAAAGAAATAAATAATAAAGGGGTCAATAGCAACAATTTGAACTGAAACCAGTTGACATGAGATAAGATGGCACATAAGCCACAATATAGCTAAGTAGACCTATTGGCCTACATTATGTTTTCACATCAATTTGTTTTGCATCTATGTCGAATATGGCAGGGGGAGCCAGGTAAGGAGTTGGACACATCCTTCATATCCAAGCAAAGGGATAACATTGATTACTTTTGACTGAACCTTAGAAACTCTGCTTCTATAGCCTATAGTAAGAAGGTGTGATGGGAGTTTTAAAATCTGTTATTAATGACACATCCTGTGTTGACAGTATTCAGTGTACTTGTTGGTTTATGGACTGAACACATTAAGTATTTGAAGACCCTAATTGTACTGCTGTGTTTTCATTCCATGTCATGTTTGTTACTTTACACTCACTCAGATGTATCATTTGTGGTTATTAATAATCCATACAAAATGCATAACATGGAGTAGATGTTGACTCTGAAGTGGACTGTACTCTGCAGAGGCACCCAGGTTCTTTCCATTCACATCTGTAGAAAATGTGAAATTCTGACTGGGACTTTTATCTCCCCAAAGAGATAAATATAACCTAGCATCTTTTCTCATCATTGTGGATCATAGTCAACCCTTAATATTTCTACATGGAAAACCCCCATTATGCAATAATGGACCATGGGATAGTTTGGCATTGTTTATTCCTATCAAGCCAATTGACAGGCTGGGTTGTAAGCTCTACCCCCTGCAAGTTAGTTGACAATAGTTGTGAAAAATGTTCTGCTCTGATTAGCTAATGAAGGGGGAGGAGGAGTTCCAATTGCGATGTTATCTCCTAGGGTTTGAGGACAGAGAAACGTCATGTTTGCTTTCTGGATCACAAAGCTGCAGGAGGAGAGTGGTGTTGGGTAATAGGCAAAAACCAAGAGAGGCAGAGATCTGCACATCACTGGCTTACAGAGCGGACAGCACCTCACCCAGATAACGGTTAGTACCAGCCAGGCTTTAGAGATATATTATGCCTTGATTTATTTATTTATTGCAGTTCTATAGGGATTGATGTATCTTTCTGTGTATTCATGAGTGTTTTTGTGCATCTCAGGGTTTTTAAAGGTGATCAATGTAATTTGGTCTAATGCAACAAAAAATAGGACATGTGCAGACGCAGACCTCTCACGGTCTCGCTCGGAGACAAAAAATAGGACATGTGCAGACGCAGACCTCTCTCGCTCGGAGACAAAAAATAGGACATGTGCAGGTCTCGCTCGGAGACAAAAAATAGGACATGTGCAGACGCAGACCTCTCACGGTCTCGCTCGGAGACAAAAAATAGGACATGTGCAGACGCAGACCTCCCACGGTCTCGCTCGGAGACAAAAAATAGGACATGTGCAGACGCAGACCTCCCACGGTCTCGCTTGGAGACAAAATATTGTCCTTAAAGTTGCATCGTCAAGACTTTGGACAAATTTGTAATTGTTTTGCAAAATGTATTTAGTGTTTTATTCATAGTGCCACAGCTTGAAAAATCAAGCAATTGTCATTGAATAAATTCCATAGAAACAGTAGCTATATAGTACCTTGAAGCTAAAGGAGGATAGGCTGATGAGGGATTTGTCTGATGCTTTACAAAAAACACACCTTGACTGTTTGTGTCAGGAAAACACACTGTGTCACTTCCATTTATTGTGATGTGTTTCCCTCTTGTAAGCACGTGTCCCTCAGGCACAGAGAACCATGGCGTTTACAGGGTTGCTGAGAGAGGAGGACATCAGGGCTGCCGTCAAGGCTTGTCAAGGTGAGTCAAACACGTGAACACGCCATTACACACACACACACACCCAAGAGTCCCACTCCCAGGGGCGGTCCTATATTGGGGGAAGGTTGGAGGGTGGATCCAGGTAACCAGGCAGCCAGGGGGCTGGGGAGCAGCAGAGCAGTTACCACCCAGATACCAGTGTTTATGCTGAGCATTGAAGAGAAGACTAAATCAAGCCAGTCAAGCAGGCTTCATTTGCAGCCCACCAGCATTTAATTATTTAGCTACACATTACATCTGCTTCAGAGGGCAGACTCAAGCACACCATCCAGAATACACCCACATGGAAATGCTTGTATACTCACGTTCCAGTATATCATCAGCATAACTGTTTGTGGTGTATAATATATTATTCAAAACAGACTTGATCCATCATTCTCTTTCTCTGTTCTTTATGAGTCATTTGGTTTTCATAATGACCTGAGTGACTCTCTGTAACTGCATAAACTGTGAATAAAAATGTATTGATTTAAACATTTGGTCTGTAGCATAATGTCACACGTTCACATTAGAATGGGTTCCCTGAGGTGTTCTGTGAATCTGTGTGTTTAGATTGTATAATAATGTCCTTAACTACCGTATTATTGGCAGGGCTCAGTGGCATTAAAATGCTAAAGGGTTTGTGTTTGTGATCGTGAATGTCTGTAGTAGTCAAATGAAAGTAATTTGAGCACATGAGAGAATGTTACATCTCTCTATTCATCCCCCTCTCCATTCTCTCTTCTTGTCATGCTGTCGGATCTCTCTTTCCTCACACTCTTTCACTTCCTCTCGACATCTCTCCGCATTTCTCTTGATCGCTTTCCCCATCTCTCCATTAGCTCCAGGCGCATTCAACTTCAAGTTGTTTTTTGCACAAGTGGGACTGACCAGCAAGTCAGAAGCAGAGGGCCAACGGGTGTTCAGAGTTCTGGACCAAGACCAGAGTGGATACATAGAGGAAGAGGAGCTGAAGTATGATATGAGTTGGGGAGGGTGGCTGTGTGTGGAGGGAGGTAGGGAGGGAGGGTGTGTGTGTGTGTGTGCGGAGGGAGGTAGGGAGGGAGGGTGTGTGTGTGGAGGGAGGGAGGTGCACATGAAGGGGTTGGTCCCAGAAATGTTCCATTCGCACAAAAAGCTTATTTAGCTCAGATTTTGTGCACAAATGTCTTTACATCCCTGTTAGTGAGCATTTATTCTTTGCCAAGATAATCCATCCACCTGACAGGTGTGGCATATCAATAAGCTGATTAAACAATAAAAGGCCACTCTAAAATGTGCAGTTTTGTCACACAACCCAATGCCACAGATGTCTCAAGTTTTGAGGGAGTGTGCAATTGGCCTGGTGACTGCAGGAATGTCCACCAGAGCTGTTGCTAGAGAATTTAATGTTCCTTTATCTACCATAAGCCAACGTCGTTTTAGAACATTTGTCAGTACGTCCAACCGGCCTCACAACAGCAGACCACGTGTAACCACGCCAGCCCAGTGCCTCCACATCCAGCTTCTTCACCTGAGGGATTGTCTGAGAACAGCCACCTGGACAGCTGATGAAACTGTGGGTTTGCACAACTGAAGAATTTCTACAAAACCTGTCAGAAACCTTCTCATGGAGGCTTATTTGCCTGCTTGTCATCCTCACCAGGGTCTTGACCTGACTGCAGTTTGTCATCAAAACCGACTTCAATGGGCAAATGCTCATCTTCGATGGCTACTGGCACACTGGAGAAATGTGCTCTTCATGGATGAATCGCGGTTTCAACTGCACCAGGCAGATGGTAGACAGCTTGTATGGCGTCATGTTGGCAAGCGGTTTTCTGATGATAACATTGTGAACAAAGTGTTCTATGGTGGCGGTGGGGTTATGGTATGGGCAGGCATAAGCTATGGACAACGAACTCAATTGCATTTTATCGATGGCAATTTGAATGCACAGAGAGACCTTGACGAGATCCTGAGGCCCATTGTCATGCCATTCATCCGCCGCCATCACGTCACATTTCAGAATGATAATGCATGGCCCCATGTCGCAAGGATCTGTTGAAAATTCTTGGAAGCTGAAAATGTCCCAGTTCTTCAATAGCCTACATACTCACCAGATATGTCACCAATTGAGCATGTTTGGGATGCTCTGGATCAACTGATTGTGTTCCAGTTCTCACTAATATCCAGCAACTTCGCACAGCCATTGAAGAGGAGTGGGACAATATTTCACAAGCTACAATCAACAACCTGATCAACTCTATGTGAAAGAGATGTGTTGTGCTGCATGAGGCAAATGGTGGTCCCAGCAGATACTGACTGGTTTTCGGATCCGCGACCCTACCTTTATTTGTAAAGTATCTGTGACCAACAGATGCATATCTGTATTCCCAGTCATGTGAAATACATAGATTAGGGCCTAATGAATTAATTTCAGTTTACTGATTTCCTAATATGAACTGTACCTCAGTAAGATCTTTGATCTATACATTATATATCAATACAATGAAGCAGCAATGGCACATGAGATGTAGGTGTAGTTCTTCACTCCTTCTCCTCTCTTTGTTTGTCGATCCCCAGATTATTCCTGCAGAACTTCTCCTCAGGGGCCAGGGAGCTGACTGATGCTGAGACCAGATCTCTCCTAGCAGCAGGAGACAGAGACGGGGATGGAAAGATAGGGATGGAAGGTACAGGTTACAGTACACTCACATAAGCACTACACACAACTGACAGGAGAGCAACAGAGGGACTGTCCAATGCTGACACAAAATATCATCTTGATAATAGTTTAATCTTCATCAGTATTATATCATTATATTTGATATTATTCCAGATGATAGGGGATATTGCATCTGAAGGAAGGAAGGAATGCTGCAAAGGCATAGTGGAAGAAACTGTAAATAAATGCAAGCTTTTTCAATGTGATTTGGCTGTGAGGTCACACGTCAGGTGATCACTATATCTCTTTGTCATCGCTCTGTTTCTCTGTTCCCTTGCAGAGTTCTGCGCTTTGCTGAAATGAAGCTTTCACTCCTCATCAGGGCTGTCTCTTTTTTCCTTTCTTTTGGTACTTTTTACAACGTCTGGAACCCAAAACGCCCAGATTCAGCAAGTCTGGAGGGAAATGCCCACCTCAGCGACTCTATTTACATGCCTGCTGGTCCTCTCCCCGGTTGATGGTGCATCTTGGCACATAAGTTCGTAGCTGTGGATATTAGGTGTATAAGTCAGTGTCAGTCTATCCATTGGGTAACTGGTATGGTTTAATAAAGGATGTAAAACGTAGATATGATGTCCGTGTGTCTTACTACAGTTCCCAAGGTTATGTTAGCGTTTCAGTGCGTATTTGGGTCTAAGCTATTAGCCTGATTACCCCAGTGCATTTTAATTGTGTGTTCTGCATGGGCCTACAAGAGACAACGCAGCTCTAAATGTGATGATATAAGCAAAGTGCCCATGGCCTGTGCAGGCTGCATTTCCGATGCAGTATAAAGCAAGCGAGAGGCTGCGTGCCTACAGCACGCAACCATGGACAAGACTCGGAGTCCGGACGATGCCAACTACAGTCCATCACAAAGTGACGGTAACCTCTTGAGTAGATGGCGACAAGAGAGATCATTCATCAAGACAATGAGATGAGTAGCCTATTGTAAGCATCAATTAAATACATCTTAATCGACTTATACTGTACTGACAGTGATACGTCAGTCTGCAATGAGGCCAGACAGGTTAAATATGGTTAGATGTAAGCAAAACAAAATATGTCGAAAAAATTATAAAAACATTTGATAAACTCATGCAATGTTGTGTTCCCCGTATGGCGTGTCCATATCAGGACTAACACCGCCTTCTGCTGGAGATAATTTAAATGAATACTTGTCAGACCTAAACATGCCTATTTCAATAGATGTGTTAACATCTGCCTTTGCCCATGAAGAATCATGTGAATAAAATATAGCATTGTATTATCTATTGTAAACGAAAAAGCCGACAGCATTCATTTTGATATATGCATACAATTATGCGTAATGTTTGGGTAGGCTATAGCCTATAGGCTACACTTATAGTCTACATATAGTCATTTGAGTAGGCTGGAGCCTATAGCAGTGTTCCCCAACTGGCATCCCGCGGGCCGAAATCTGTTCCAAAGTATTTCCACACATAATAGAGAGATATACAGTAACAGTCAAAAGTTTGGACACACATTCAAGGGTTTTTCTTTATTTTTACTATTTTCTACATTGTAGAATAATAGTGAAGACATCAAAACTATGAAATAACACATATGGAATCATGTAGTAACCAAAAAAAGTGTTAAACAAATCAAAATATATTAGATTTTAGATTCTTCAAAGTAAGCCACCCTTTGTCTTGATCTATGCTTTGCACACTCTTGGCATTCTCCCAACCAGCTTCACCTGGAATTATTTTCCAACAGTCTTGAAGGAGTTCCCACATATGCTGGGCACTTGTTGGCTGCTTTTCCTTCACTCTGCGGTCCAACTCATCCCAAACCATCTCAATTGGGTTGAGGTTGGGTGATTGTGGAGGCCAGGTCATCTGATGCAGCACTCCATCACTCTATTTATTGGTCAAATAGCCCTTACACATCCTGGTGTGTTGGGTCATTGTCCTGTTGAAAAACAAATGATAGTCCCACTAAGCACAAACCAGATGGGATGGCGTATCACTGCAGAATGCTGTGGTAGCCTGCTGGTTAAGTATGCCTTCAATTATAAATAAATCACCATCAGTGTCACCAGCAAAGCACCCCAACACCTCCTCCTCCATGTTTCACGGCGGGAACCACACATGCGGAGATAATCCGTTCACATTCTCTGTGTCTCACAAAGACATGGCGGTTGGAACCAAAAATCTCGAATTTGGACTCATCAGACCAAAGGACAGATTTCCACTTTAGTTGACAACTCAACCAAATGTAAATCAAAACTAGCCGTTTCGTAAATAGTTGTATTGATCGAAGGCTTTTCTTTCTCAGGCGGTAAAAGGTGATGGAGGACACTCACGTCGAATTCCATTCATACCCTCTCCATCTGTCTTCGTCTCCCAACGGACTGACGGATACTCTATATCCAACACCACACAGGTGACATGCTATTCCCGTTAGTGCAGTGTCGCATTGAGAAAGGAAGGCGTTCTTTCTACCATTCCATCCAGGTATAAACACGATGTCAAGGTGAAGTTGTTTGAGAGCTAATAAACTGTTCGGAGTGTCTATATAGCTGGTGTAGGAGCATAGCATTCAACCTTTGTAGCCAGGCCTAGTTCACACACATGGGCGTAAAGGTTGCCGGCATTATATAAACTCATTGCCTATAAAGAAGGATCAGGTGGTAAGAGGCTTAATTTAAAAATGTATTTACTGAATCTGTGGACAGTTAACCCGCGTGGAATTGTTAATGGTCCTCTATGCAGGGGAGTCGCAGAAGGGTCAGAATGCATATTACAGTGACTATATCAAAATGTTTCGTGCATAATATGCCTAGCTGTGTTTGTGTAAATTAATAAATCAATTAGATCAATCACGAAAAAGCATGAAGTCATGAAGAGCTGAAGTGTTCCTTTCCACCATGGGTCTACCCTTAGCAACATATCTTAATAGGCTATCATGATATTGACATTCTACCCTGGAAACAGAAACCAAATATTTTGTAACTTTATGATCTTAAAATGTTTTTACATTGTATCAATAGGGTTGGCCTGCGACTGAGAATTGATATCCCCAAACAACAGATGTTCTTTTATCTGCCCAGATGCTTGAATGGTTGGTCAATGAAGTCACTCCCTAGCCTACTTTGGTTTCAAGGCGGCTATGACCTTGCCACGTCTTTAGGCACTCACACACGTGGCCCTAACTCAGAGCCCCTGAACAACCTAATTTGTTATGTTAAAAATAGCATTTTTTTTGCAAAACCGATGCTGATATAGTAACGGGGATTCAAAGTCCTATAAATGGTGTGGGTCACCGCACCGGGTCACGGTAATACAAAACAGAAGGAAGGGGGTTAGGGCCAGCCAACTCGAGTTATCCACTGTTTTTCACTTGCCTTCACGCAGCGTAAAGGTGAGTAGGATGTGCGCTCTCCGAAGGAACTTCAGTGCGCAAAGGGATCTCAGATGGGGGCATTGAATTGGAATACATCAGAATAGTGAATATGGAACCAAAATCTTACATGGAGCACTGGACCTCTCAGTAAAAATGGATCAAAAACATTTTAGGGACAATTTTCAGCAGAGGCAAACTTGATCATTTATGGACAGCAGTTGTGAAGGTGGATAACACTGAGCTTCTTACCATCCGTTATAATCATTAGTCACTGATTTGTTCTCCTCTTTATTTTATTTATTTGCAAAACAATAAGATTATGATAATTAGAAGACAAAAGAGAAGTACACGTGCAGCGTGTATGGAGAGGTAAAAAAACAAAACGAGGCTTGTAAAGCTCCTCCTTTCAAATAGAGAAAAAATAAAGAGTAATGGAATAACTAATAGTTTTATTTTTTACAAATGCCAGATGTTACTCAAAAGAGATAATCACCAAAAGCTATGCCTTGAAAAGTTGTGTTTCCTGAGATGGGGGTCATTGTCTACCTGCCTCTGATAGACGTGAAATAGAGGGTGATTCTGTTACAGATGTCGTGAATGTAATTCCATTTACTGACTCATATCACACACTCGTATTACAAGCAAACCCAAAAAATAGTAGCCTATATTTACCACATAAACAGTATGCCTATAATTATTGGCTTATATGAATAGGGATAAATTGAAATGTTTATTGCAGAAGAAATATGAAAATCATATGCATAACAATGGTAGCAATTGAAAGGGAACAGTTTGAAAATGATGGGAAATGATTAGACACAACGGTTCACCTGACTGACACAAGACTGAATCCAAACATTACGTTGTTGATTTTATGTGCATTTTACATGTACTGTACTTCTCGCGGCATTTGTTGATAACGAAATCTGAAAATACTATGGATACATTCAGTAACATGACACGAACATTCCTGGAAAATGCGGGTTAGGTGCAAAATAAGACAAATAAATGACAAGGTTTGAGTGAAAGGACAACCTGGTGTCTCCAGGTGGACACACACCTCTCCAAATTGTGCACAGTTCCTAAGTCATTTTACTCAAAGAAGAGTCTTCAACTATAACGTGCTTTTTTAAAGCTCTCCTAGAGCAAGTACACATAGTTATTTTGTGAGGAACACAACCCTGCATCCCTGCCATCACACAATTACTGTTGTTGTTTACGAAATCCAAAAACAGTCCATTATAAATTGCAATCTGGGTCAGGCGGGCATGATTTAAAAGCACGTTCTGTTGCCAACACGATATTACAGTTTTAGGCTTTCACAATGCAATTCAGGGAAAAATATCATAATTTTGGTGCGCTTTGAAAGGAGTCATTAGTGCTATCTGGTGCATGTTCCGCGGCTAATTTTCTTCACAAAAGACAAACATAGGCTCATTATGTTCAGAACAACGCAGGGTAAGACGAAATCTCATATTCTAACTGTGCATCAAACAAAGTGATCAGAAACATTGACACTGTATGTGACATGGGTTTTAGGATATGAAAATGTGAAGTGCACATTTGGACTCATGGGTGTTTGGCTTGCTTATATGACAGTGGTATTTATTATAATCTTCAACGTCTCATCTTTCAAAAATACATAGAGTCTTCATAATTTACAGCATTTTCCTCACTCAGACAACAAAACATTTGCAAAAGTTTCCCAATTAGCGGGAGTGATGGGGCCAGGCTGCAACTGTCGTATGAGGTGCTCAAGTTCCAACACAAGTTCAGAACAGCTGTCAGTCAAAGTCAAATAAAAACATACAGTGCTGTGAAGCGCAGAGTCAGAGCTTTGACGTCATGTATAGCATGTTGTACAGCCACTGCTTTCCAGTTTAGGAGTTTATCAGTGCCCAAATGTGCAATTTTCAATCCATATAGGTGTGAATATAAAGGGCTACAATGTAATGTAGCTTTAAAAACATTATTTCCCCACATGTCACTAATTTGTCAAAGTGATGAAAAAAAAGATTACATTATAAATGCTTCTACACGCTGAAAAGATTGAGAAATTGGTAATTAGTCAAACCAAATCTGTGGCCGAACCGACTGTGAAGCCTGTTTAACTAGCACTGCATGTTTTGCGCCAAATTGGAGTTGTGCGCATGACGCACACGTTTGGATCGATTTACAGAGTTGGCATCTATTTCTTCCCACAGTGGCAAATAAAATATGATAAAACTCATTTAAAAACGTTAAAAATATATATCTTGTCTTTCTATTCATCTTAATTTGAACCTTAATGTAACCTCGTGGGTTATTCACTCTTGAAAACAACGTCTAAATGTGACCCCTATAGTGTTGACAGTGTTAACAGTTAAATGTAAGAACATTATAATTTCCCAGACAATGGCCGCACTTCTCACTGCAGCTGATGTGACGCAGCTCTGGCTACATGCTCAGGTACGAATTATACCAGTTTGTCAACAAAAATCAGCAGGTCCAATTTTTCTTCACTTCAAACCTACTATGTCAGATTGTGTTTCACTTGTGTGTTTCACAAAGTACTCGTTGTATAGTATACTTTCTACAGTGCATAATAGAGCCAGAACAGATGCTCAATATATCACCAGCATAGACAGATAACACCATAGTGCCCATGAAGCTCATCACTAAGCTAAGGACCCTGGGACTAAACACCTCCCTCTGCAACTGGATCCTGGACTTCCTGACGGGTGCTCCCAGGTGGTAAGGGTAGGCAACAACACGTCTGCCACGCTGATCCCCAACACTGGGGCCACTCAGGGCTGTGTACTTAGTCCCCTCCTGTACTCCCTGTTCACCCACGACTGCGGGGCCAAACACGACTCCAACACCATCATTAAGTTTGCTGACGACACAACAGTGGTAGGCCTGATCACCGAGAACGATGAGACAACCTATAGGGAGGTCAGATAATTGGCAGTGTGGTGCCAGGACAACAACCTCTTCCTCAATGTGAGCAAGACAAAGGAGCTGATCGTGGACTACAGGAAAAGGAGGGCCGAACAGGCCCCATTAACATCAACAGGGCTGTAGTGTAGTGGAGCGGGTCGAGAGTTTCAAATTCCTTGTCCACATCACCAACAAACAATCATGATCCAAACACACCAAGACAGTCGTGAAGAGGGCTCCCTCAGGAGACTGAAAAGATTTGGCATGGGTCCCCAGATCCTCAAAAAGTTCTACAGCTGCACCATTGAGAGCATCCTGACCGGTTGCATCACCGCCAGGTATGACAACTGCTCCGCATCTGACCATAAGGTGCTACAGAGGGTAGTGTGTACGGCCCGGTACATCCCTGGGGCCAAGCTTCCTGCCATCCAGGGCCTCTATACCAGGCGGTGTCTGAGAAAGGCCCTAAAAATTGTCAAAGACTCCAGCCACCCTAGTCATAGACAGTTTTCTCTGCTACCGCACGGCAAGCGGTACCGGAGCACCAAGTCTAGGACCAAAAGGCTCCTTAACAGCTTCTAGCCCCAAGCCATAAGACAGCTGAACAATTCATCAAATGGCCACCGGACTATTTACAATTTCCAATAACACATTTGTATATTTGGTACACATTTGAGGCGTTATAGTTGGTTTATTCATCATCATACCGTACAACTGATATACATGGAGTCCACAGTGAATTAAATGCTGACCTGCAGGTTCACCTGTCAACACTGCAGCAAACATAGCAGAAAGTAAATGGCTAAAGAAACAGTAATACAAATATTTACAAAACTTTAAAACAATAAAACTTTAAAACAATAAAATAGAATAGTAGGGGTACTTGATGATGTTGTGAGGGGTCCTTGATGATGTTGAGGGCCTTCCTCAGGCATCGCTTGGAGTAGATGTCCTGTATGGGTGGGAGTACAGTACCTGTGATGTACTGGGCCGTCTTCAACACCTGCTGAAGGGCATTGCAGTCGAGAGCGGAGCAGTTTCCATAACAGACCTTCCAGGATCCAGTTGCTGAGGGTGGTTTCCTGACCCAGGGCCCTGAGTTTGGTGATGAGCTTGGAGGGAACAATTGTGTTGAATGCTGAATTGTAGTCAATGAAGAGCATTCTCACATACTGTAGGTGTTCCTTTTGTCCAGATGGGTCATATGGATAGCAATGGCATCTTCCGTGGATCTGTTGGATCAGTAGGCAAATTGGAGTGGGTCCAGTGGGCCTGGCCTGCTGGCCTTTATGTGGGCCATGACCAACCTCTTGATGCACTTCATCATGATGGGGTGAGTGCAACAGGATGGTAGTCATTTAGGCATGTCACCTTGGTTTTCTTGGGCACTGGAATGATGGTGGTTGACTTGAAGCATGTGGTGACTACAGCCTGGGATAGGAACATGTTGAAGATGTCTGTGAAGATGCCTGCCAGCTGGTCAGACCATGCTCTGAGGATGTGGCCGGGGATGCTGTCTGGTCCTGCAGCTTTTTGAGTATTCCTTCTCTGGAGAGTTTCCCTTATGTCAGCCTCGGAGAGCATAAGAACCTGGTCGTCCGGAGCAGCAGGGGTCCTCTTGGATGGCTCAGTGTTGGTGGCCTCAAAGCGAGCATAGAATTTGTTGAGCTCATCGGGGAGAGAGGCATTGGTGGGAATCACACAGCTGGCTTTGTCTTTGTAGTCTGTAATAGCCTGTAGTCCTTGCTGCTTGCATTGTGTGTCACATTGTAATTCCAGTTTGTGTTTTCAAAACACTCCTAGAGAATTGAGTCTGCTCCATCCATCCTTTGTCTCACCATTCTCTCTGTTGGTGGCTCCCTCTTCAGTAGGTTTTTGTATGCAGGGAGTAGAATCAGGGAGACATGATCTGATTGGGCGAAGTGGGGGTGGGGAATGACTCTGTACGCATCCCAGATGTTTGGATATGTTTTCAAATAAAACGTTTCAGGTTTTTCTGCATGAAGTTATTCAACAATGTGTGTGCCGCCATCTTGTTTATTTCAAATCTTCTCATTGATCAAGACAGGTGAGTGTCATTCAACGCAACACTTCATTTCTGAGTTGCGCTCATGACATGCGGCACCTGAGAGAAGATTTGAAAAAGGTGGCGTCTTACACATTGCTGGATTACTTTATGGAGCAAAAAAAGGATTTTGTTTAATAATGGAGCATTTTCTAAATTCAAACGAACCACCTGCAACTAGACATGGAAGTTTAAAAGACATGCGTTGTCTTCATGGTCGGGAATTGAGGAAGTATCACCAAGAAAATGTTGGTTGAAAATTCTCTGTGCAAAATGCATTACACTAAGTAACAATCAGCCAGCTGGAACAGTAATACTGGTCTGAGTAGACGTTTTATAAGCTACACTAAACCAACATCCCTCCCTCCATCATCTCTCTCTCTCTGGCTGTTCCTGCAGAACTTCTCTGCCGGCGACAGAGTACTCACAGACAAGGATGGTGATGGCAAGATTGGAGTTGACAGTAAGAGAACTTTAACCCAGCTCATCATGGTTGAGGGACACTGCAGGGATGATATATTGGTGTACTGGTAACAAAGAAATTGGACATATAGCTGGGACCCAGAGTTTTTCCTGACCACATGATGTTAACAAGGAAAAACAACACTAGAGGAGATTTGCTACATTGACTGCCTTGTGTGTATAAGAGCAAGAGGTTTTTGTCTTTTTTTTTCAGTACAACTGCAGCAGGCGGACACTGATTTTCTGATTTGTTGACTGCATCATATTATTCAAACATGAACTATAAGGTCAATATTCTTGGTTGAGCATATTTTGCACAATACTAATGATAATTTTACTCTATCCACATTCCACAGAGTTTCTTGCCCTTGTAAAGGCATAATTGTCCATTGACCAAGATCCACCGCTTTTCACGGAACCAAAATCACTAACTTTCAGCTAAATTCATATTTGTATTTATTTATGCAGACTATATTTCTCAACATGGAGCACAATGTCCTTATAGTGTATTGTTAATGGTATTTGGATGTGTTATAATGATCTGAAAATGGCTTGTGAAAATTGTACAATCGTATCTACACTTTCGAGGAATAGTGAAAACCCAGTAATAAATACTATTTTGGTGTAAACATTGTCTTTCCAGCTTTGCCCCTCGATGCGTTCGAAACCAATGTGGTGAGAAATAAGGCTGAGTTCCAGATTTATAATGTTTGTGCTGTCTTGTGAACTCCTATGTCACTATCACACCAAGACAGCACAAACAGATCTGGAACTCAGGCTTTTGAGGGAACATTTGAGGAGTTTTCAAATGTATCCTGTGTGTTTATCTATGAGGTCATTGCTAGTGTGAGGGGTTACGAGGGGAGAGAGAGAGACGTGCACCTGTTTTAATAACGCCCAGATCGGAGAGGGGAGTCCTGTAGGATTTGGACCAGGTCCTGGCATGCTTCTAGTGTGGGGGAAGTCCTTGGGCATCACTGGTATACTTCCTAAGGGATTTGCAGAGGATATATTTCATATTACTCTGATAGAGCCTTGCAGGTCTGCCCGCCTGCTGCCCCCTCATGGATCCTCCCTCTCTGGATGGCACTTCCTCTTTGGTGAACGGGACAACGTGCAGGAGAAAACTGACACTGCAACAGAATGGCCAAGAATAGCCTTGTGTCATTATGTTGAGTCAGCGGGACATTTTAAATACATGTTAAATACAGTGTAACCAGTGTGTGGGGTTCCCTTATAAATACTTAAGGAGATGGTGGTATTTTCAGTCATGTCAGATTGTGTTTATCTGCATACATTTTGAAAACTTGTGGCACATCTTGCAATATATTTGTAGGTTGTTTATTTGACATATAATTAAAAGTTACTTACAGTAAATAATTTACAGTAGATAACTAACAATTGTCCTATTATAGCTTATCTAAGATAATTAATTCCATATCCTCTCATTTAACAGTCAAAACATGTACACAGACTGTGTTCAGTAGTAACTACCCAACTAAGTAATGTATCCGGTAATACAACACGCAACACTTTTGCGACATAAGCGTGCCGCAATCAATTCATTTTCCAGACAGAAAAATAGGTGTCGTGATAGTTTATCCCCGCCCCCACCTCCAGTCAAAGATAGGACAGTGATGCCACCTGCAGAAAAAATATAACGCTCGCTATAATCTTTAACATACATTTGCTGTAAAACTGCGTAATGAACAGTTAAACATTATGGTGGAATGGTGCATTGTTTTCTATCCAGTAGCCAAACCATGTGAAAGTAATACACAGTATATCGACGTTTGTTTTGGGTCATATTTTCCTTTATTTTCCAAGTACTCTGAGCGATATAAATGGTAACAAAAATATACAAATGCAAAGGACTTGAGCGTGCAGTATAGGCTAGACATGAAGTATAGTACAACTTACTGTAGGCTACTCCACATGATCGTATTACATTTATAGGCTTACAGAAGCGGCAGACACTTTTTGGCTATGCACGTTTAGTCCGGGATACACCAATGAATGTGGAAGATTATTGGGATCATGCGTAAATTTGCTTTCACGAGACATTGCATGATAAAATCTAGGCAATCATAAGAATGTTGCAAGTAAATTGCTCTCATGTAAAATATTAAAAGTTTAGTGTAGCCTCATTTCTTATAATATGAAAATATTAAATCATAAAAGCACCATATTTTCTCTAAACCAACACGGTTTACGCACATCCAATACTTCACCTTAATGCAACGAATGACTGGAAACTCTTACAAAGACATTCAGAGTAACACAACATCGTTTTAAACAGACCTCTCAAGTCCAGCATATGCATGCATATTACATGAACACTACAACCCTCCTTAGAAACTTCACCAATGACCGCGTTGATATCCATAGGCTACAATAACCTCTCAATATAAACGGTCAGAATCTTTTTAGCAACCGTCGATTCCATCCCTGTCACTCAGCAGAACATATTCATAGCAATGGGGGATATTATGGACTTTTTTCAAACGCACCTTTTAAGCATCTTCATTTATGAAACTTAAAATAGATCGGATCTCTTGCCAGTGGACAATCCCCCCACCCCCTCCGGTGTCGGTTACATTATGCCTCGAATTTCGGTTGAGTGAAAGTATATAAGGTCAGCAGTATCGATGGGAACACCACTCGCTGCAGTCGCCTGAAGTCTTCTCTATCAACCGTTCACCAAAGACGTCAGAGGTGAGTTTCAGTGCGGTGCGAAGGAAGTACAGGAATCCAGGATCCAGAAAATTGCAACAGCATCCAGGCTTTTGCTGTACATTTTATCATATGCGCTCTTTACAATTTACGTGGGACTGCACGCCGTTGTGTCATCCAAAACACCCAAAGGCTGAGATTTTGTTTCTGTATTTGGACGCACCCCGGAGCGGGACGGATTTGGACAATTGCAAATCAGTTTCTCAGATGGAACGTTTGGAATGCACATCAACATCTTTATCAAAGACCAACATGTGCAGCCTTAACTATCAGGGCTTTCCTTTTGGGAACCACTAAAAACGTTTCAATTGGATTTGATATGAATTCCCAAATTACACCCATTGGTTGAGACAGACACATTTGAGGGCAGCTTGACACATTTGATTTGATCTGTCTCATTGCGTTATAATCACACGGATGGTGAAAGGGGCTCTGCTTTTATCAAAAGACCACCAGCCAGATGTTGGTAAACAGTGGCTGGTCGGTTTGAAATATTTGTTTGACATCCTGCGTAATGAAGTGGATTATCTATTTTAAATTAAATAAGATGGGTTGAGTCGTGCTGAAATTTTGTTTGGTAGAAAGTCTGAGTGTTTGGTGATTTGTTCCTATTTTTTATCATTATTTGTTGTGCCCTGGTATTGCACAATATAATAATAGTTTAGTACTTGCCTGGTAATAACCTCTCAAACATGTTGTAGATTAAATGCAATGCTAAATACAGAACGTTGAAATGCTAAATCAAAGTTGTATTAAAGTAACAATTTCTCCCTTTTTTCAACATTCAGCTCAAAATGGCCTGTGCCCATCTGTGCAAGGAGGCTGACATCAAAGCCGCATTGGAAGCGTGCAAAGGTAGGCCCTAGTTTGTTTACTTCCCCCTCCACCTAAAAAGCCCTTTCAACACAAGTATGTTGTATGATAAATGTGAAATTAGCTATATGAACACACTATTACCTCTCTAGGCTGTAGTTGCATTGTGTGTTTACTTGCAGGTTACACAATAGGCATATATTCTTCATATTTGCGTTACAGGCGCCGACTCCTTCAACTTCAAGACCTTCTTCCATACGATTGGCTTTGCCTCGAAGTCCGCCGACGACGTCAAGAAGGCTTTCAAGGTCATTGACCAGGATGCAAGTGGCTTTATTGAGGAGGAGGAGCTGAAGTAAGAGCCATGCACCATTACAGTACAAATAACAGACAATTGATTATTAAACCAATGCAGGAGACTGTCCACTTTATCCAATTATATCCGTGGGCATGCATTGTAAAAGTCAGGGTGCATTGGTGCATTGGTCTGCATACATTCAAATGAAACTAAACTAATATTTGTGTCTCTTTCTCTAGGCTGTTCCTTCAGAACTTTTGCCCCAAGGCCAGGGTACTTACCGATGCAGAGACAAAGGCTTTCCTCAAGGCTGGTGATGCCGATGGTGATGGCATGATTGGAATTGATGGTACGAAACACAGCATACATGGGATAATCAATGCTTAACCAATGTCAGTGGATACAGTGGTGTAATGTACTTAAGTAAAACTACTTTAAAGTTCTACTCAAGTAGTTTTTTGGGGGTATCTGTACTTTACTTTACTATTAATATTTTAGACTACTTTCACTTTTACTTCACTACATTCCTAAAGAAAATGATGTACATTTTACTCCATACATTTTACTTCACCCAAAAGTACTCATTACATGTTGAATGCTTAGCAGGACAGGTAAATGGTCCAATTCATGCACTTATCAAGAGAACATCCCTGGTCATCACTACTGCCTCTTATCTGGCTGACTCACTACACACAAATTCATATTCTGTCAAATTGATGTCTGAGTGTTGGAGTGTACCCCTGGCTATCTGTACATTTTAAATACAAGAACATGGTACCATCTGCTTTGCTTAAAATTAGGAATTTGAAATTATTTATACTTTTGGTACCTAAGTATATTTTACAAATTCCATTTACTTTTGATACTTATGTATATTTAGAACCAAATACTTTTAGACTTTCACTCAAGTAGTATTTTACTGGGTGACTTTCACTTTTACTTTTTTTTAAACTTTTACTCAAGTATGACAATTGGGCACTTTTTTCACCGCTGCTTGAATATTAATAACGATGTTTATGATCTGGTGTCAATCTATATTAAGGCCTAAGAAAGTCAATTCATGTTATAAGACACTGGAAAGGGTTAATGCTTGTATTTTTCTTTTGCAGAGTTCGCTGTATTGGTTAAGCAATAAAGAACAACTGACCAAGAACTCACCTGAAGGAACAATATTGCCCAAGACCTCCCCATTTCATCTGAATATAAATACTTTTTATACATTTGCTTGCAAGAAGTTTCCTCCTGTGCGGCACACTGTCCAAAATGATGATTGTGAATGTAGCGCGGATGTGTTCATGTCTTATATGAATTTTGCTGTAAAATCTATGATGCACTTTTCAGGAACGGACGATAGATAAAAAAATAATCAATATTCTTTTGGAATAAAAGGTCTTTGTATTATTTCCTATTTAATTAATCAAATGTGTTTATCTGAGTTCAGATGCCATAAGTTTAACTTCACACCCATAAATGGAACCGTTTTATATGAACTGTAATTGAGAAAACGCCTGCCATTTTATTCGCTAATAATTATACATAATAATTCATGACACATAGTCTATTTGTCATGTTTTGCTGATTAAAAAAAGCATGACGATCATTGTGCAAGTACAAGTTTACACACAAAGGCACACAGGCACACACAAACAGAGGTGTAAGAGAGAGAGAGACAGAGAGAGAGAGAGAGAGAGAGAGACAGCGAGAGAGAGAGAGACAGAGAGAGAGACAGCAAGAGAGAGAGAGACAGAGATACAGAGAGAGACAGAGAGAGAGAGAGACAGAGAGAGAGACAGAGAGAGACAGAGAGACAGAGAGAGATACAGAGAGAGAGACAGAGAGAGAGACAGAGAGAGACAGAGATACAGAGAGAGACAGAGAGAGAGAGAGACAGAGAGAGATACAGAGAGAGAGAGAGAGACAGAGAGAGATACAGAGAGACAGAGAGAGAGATACAGAGAGAGACAGAGAGAGAGAGAGAGAGAGACAGAGAAAGTCAATAAAACAAATGACAGATGAAGACAGAGAGAGATACAGAGATGACAGAGAACAGAAATGTTCTACAAAGAGATAGATCCATAAGACAGATCCTAGACTAGAGACAATAAAAGTCAATAAAACAAATGACAGCATGGCCAAGCACCAATTTAGTTTTTCCAGGGGGTACTTGAGAAGACTCATACTGGTAAAATGCATGAAAATAGGTAACATAAATGTTCTACTGCATACATACAGTATATATACATACAGTTAAACAATATATTCATCCATAATTGACATCCTATCCTAGACTAGAGACAATGATTGGGGGTTCAAGTGATTCCAATTATGTTCGATATAGTACCGTAGAGCAAAACCATTGCCTTAGAGTTCCCAACAAAACCATTGCCTTAGGTCTGTACTAGGACAAAACCATTGCCTTAGAGTCTGCATACATACAGTATATATGGACAAAACCATTGCCTTAGCCATACATCAGTATATATGGACAAAACCATTGCCTTAGAAGACTCATGAGACCAAAACCATTGCCTTAGACCTACTGGTAAAAACCATGCACATGGGGGTACAAAACCAGGGTCTGCATACATACAGTATATATGGACAAAACCATTGCAGAGCTAAATTCAGTTGGTGGTACATTAACTGAAAAAGGTTAGGAACCATTGCCTTAGAGTCTGCATACATACAGTATATATGGACAAAACCATTGCCTTAGAGTCTGCATACATACAGTATATATGGACAAAACCATTGCCTTAGAGTCTGCATACATACAGTATATATGGACAAAACCATTGCCTTAGAGTCTGCATACATACAGTATATATGGACAAAACCATTGCCTTAGAGTCTGCATACATACAGTATATATGGACAAAACCATTGCCTTAGAGTCTGCATACATACAGTATATATGGACAAAACCATTGCCTTAGAGTCTGCATACATACAGTATATATGGACAAAACCATTGCCTTAGAGTCTGCATACATACAGTATATATGGACAAAACCATTGCCTTAGAGTCTGCATACATACAGTATATATGGACAAAACCATTGCCTTAGAGTCTGCATACATACAGTATATATGGACAAAACCATTGCCTTAGAGTCTGCATACATACAGTATATATGGACAAAACCATTGCCTTAGAGTCTGCATACATACAGTATATATGGACAAAACCATTGCCTTAGAGTCTGCATACATACAGTATATATGGACAAAACCATTGCCTTAGAGTCTGCATACATACAGTATATATGGACAAAACCATTGCCTTAGAGTCTGCATACATACAGTATATATGGACAAAACCATTGCCTTAGAGTCTGCATACATACAGTATATATGGACAAAACCATTGCCTTAGAGTATACTGCATACATACAGTATATATGGACAAAACCATTGCCTTAGAGTCTGCATACATACAGTATATATGGACAAAACCATTGCCTTAGAGTCTGCATACATACAGTATATACAGTATATATGGACAAAACCATTGCCTTAGAGTCTGCATACATACAGTATATATGGACAAAACCATTGCCTTAGAGTCTGCATACATACAGTATATATGGACAAAACCATTGCCTTAGAGTCTGCATACATACAGTATATATGGACAAAACCATTGCCTTAGAGTCTGCATACATACAGTATATATGGACAAAACCATTGCCTTAGAGTCTGCATACATACAGTATATATGGACAAAACCATTGCCTTAGAGTCTGCATACATACAGTATATATGGACAAAACCATTGCCTTAGAGTCTGCATACATACAGTATATATGGACAAAACCATTGCCTTAGAGTCTGCATACATACAGTATATATGGACAAAACCATTGCCTTAGAGTCTGCATACATACAGTATATATGGACAAAACCATTGCCTTAGAGTCTGCATACATACAGTATATATGGACAAAACCATTGCCTTAGAGTCTGCATACATACAGTATATATGGACAAAACCATTGCCTTAGAGTCTGCATACATACAGTATATATGGACAAAACCATTGCCTTAGAGTCTGCATACATACAGTATATATGGACAAAACCATTGCCTTAGAGTCTGCATACATACAGTATATATGGACAAAACCATTGCCTTAGAGTCTGCATACATACAGTATATATGGACAAAACCATTGCCTTAGAGTCTGCATACATACAGTATATATGGACAAAACCATTGCCTTAGAGTCTGCATACATACAGTATATATGGACAAAACCATTGCCTTAGAGTCTGCATACATACAGTATATATGGACAAAACCCATGCTTCAATAAGCTTTATCATGTTTTTAGTCAATCAATGTATGTATAAAGCCCTCATCAAATGCGTCTCTATGGCTTGATGTGCGGTATTACAGTTGACCTACTGACAGCCTTTAGCAGCCCCACATGGGAGTATAGTCCATGCGTTGGCGTTAGGAGTCCACTAGATGGTGGCAAACACAAAGACAGTGAGTCATCTTCCCACGGCAGCGTTTCCCCTAAATATAGCCAGAGGTGCGTACTGAGGTGTATTCAGGGTAGTGAAATATAATATAATGAATATAATAATCATGAAAGCTGATACGATTCCCTCAATAGATTAAATTTTTATCTGGACGTTATCTGTAATGTCACGCTCTCCTGAACAGGTACTGCGATACTGATGGTTTGTCGGGACTGATGATTCATTGACAACTGTAACATTTTAGCTAAACCTAACCCAACTACGGAAAGAAGTGACTTCGCGTAGCAGGTTAGGAGAACCAACGCAGAAGGTTAAGATAACTAACGCATCAGGATAGGAGAATGAATGTCATTAAAGGGTATGGGTTAGGCTTAGCTAAAATGCTACTTGTCAACAACTGTGATCCCGACGCTACAACTAGATGAAGCTGTACTCAATCTAGCCACAACCGTAGAAACCATCAGTCCCGACAAACCATCAGTAGGCATATTATATAACACAGGCCCCTGATGTATGTTTGAAGAGTCACATTAAAACCGAGAACGAACCATGAAACAACATCTCGTGCAGCTTTTTAAACCATACACCCACAAAACGGGAAAACGAACTGCCATTGACTTAGACTACTATAACCATGTCAGGCAGAGCTGTCTGAATTAGTCATTTACTTTTGATATTGGGCATTTGGCAATATAGTTATACTGTCACGAGGGAAAAGCCAGTGCAAACAAACATAAAATAGCGCTAATAACATTGAAATATGACTTAGCACCACGGACAGCGGCTATCGGAACCCCCTGCGATCAGAAATTTCAGAACCATGTTCAAAATTTCATGTAATCATAATACACTGAATTCAGAGAATTAATGAATTTAGCCTATTATCTGGAACTGCATATGATATGTCTACACAATTTTCTATATGATTAAACCCAACAAGCAACACACAACCGTTTCTTCCGTGGCAACGGAGCATCTCTTTCCCGCCCTGGGACAATGAGAAGGCTTGCCCCTGCAGCCAACCCATGTCGGTACGTAAGCTTGTAAGGAAAATTAGCAAATGTAAATGAATAAATTACTGGCCAGTAACCGTATAGGCGATGAGGTATCAGAATGGCGCATGACATCACCGCCTGTCGGTAAAGCGCACCACTCGATCCGGTGTCCTCATCAGTCTCTCTTTCACATACGACCAGGGACAGGGAGAGCCTATTGAGTTTCCCCTCGTGCATCTGCCGCTGGAGCCCCAAATCCTAGAAAGAGGTTTCGGACATTGGACATGGAGACGTTAGACGCACGATTTCTCGTTCGTGCGCCAAGTCACAAAATTATTTGAAAGGTCAGACTGTGAGTGAGCGACCTGCAGGATTAGTTCTAATGATTTTAATTACAAACCTTGAATCAATGAACTACATTTATATTAAAATGACCATAAAGTGGTCCCAAGGGAAATGTTTTCTCCTCATGCGTTAGTGGAAGCGCAGAATATAGTCTACACACTATCCACACCAACTCTCCCACCAAATATGCAGCAATATTAAACAGTGAAAATACAAGCCTAACATGTCCTAAAGGATCAGTGACCCAGCCTACTACTACTACTCCTACCGTTTAAGCGCACGTGCCCACTCGATCACTTCAGCAGTCATGCAATTAATTTGTGCACAAAAAGTACAATACATACAAATGTAATAATCGTGGGGCTAGAACACTCAGTCTAAAGGTGCCTTTTACCTGGAATATTCAGCCTATATATGCATGGTACGTTTAAATAAGGTTCACTTGACCTGTCCTTGAGCGACCTTTACCCACCTACTTTGCACAACACACTAACGCCTGCGGTCTGGGTAGGGCTCGCGCGGTCGCTAGCTGATGCGCTCGACCGCTGCCTGCTTCCGCTGCTGAAGCTGTGGTGGGCAGGTGCCAAGTACTGTAGTCTATAAATCCCCACCCGCGCGCGCCGCGGTTCTTCACGGAATTGAACTGCTTGCAAGCTGGAGTTGGTTAATGATTGTTGTCTGCCTCCGGCTATAGGGGATATTTAGCGATATCCCGACCTCAAAGGTGTCATATTTCTGGTTGAGTGGTGCCACTTGTTATTAAACACGGGGAATTGTCAAGACTAAATGTCAGACTTTGTTTCAAAACGTTAACGATGAGAATCATAACAGAATATGATTTTGATAAATAATTCGTTTTATGCAGATGTTGTATTTAAAAGGACACAAATCAGATGCCATCTGTATCACTGATGACATTCTATGCAGTGCACTCTCTCCCTAACACTAACACATGTACGCCTTTACAGTGAGAAGTGAGCCCACATGCAGGTTGCACACCTTCAACTTTCCCCTTGTCCAATGATGAATAATAGCTGTTCTCCACAGTCCAGAAGCAGGGTATCCTCTAAGGGATAGGGTTAATGCACTCTCTGCAGACCTCTCCGTTTACTTCCACATACAGTGACATTGTTTCAGGGTTGTCCTCTGAAGGTATAGGCATTCTGCCATTGGTCACATTTTACAGGCTGCCCAAATGCAGTATTTCATTTCACTGCTTCAATAATACTGTGAAGAATTGCAAAGATAAGCATTGTTCTAAATGGATCACTCTGTTAGATCTCCTATCGCTATGGGTCGCCAGCAGCTACAGTGATGATACTGAAGAAGTGTGACCATTTATATCTGAGGGATGGCCTGGGTGACCTCAATAGAAAAGATGCAATCTCTCTCTCTCTCTCCATTTCCCAAAACTCTATTCCAACACAGATGCCATAGGCAAATGTGTGTGTATGTGAGTTTATGCGTGCGTGCGTGCATGTGTGTATGTGAGTTTATGCGTGCGTGCGTGCGTGCATGTGTATATGTGAGTTTATGCGTGCGTGCGTGCATGTGTGTATGTGAGTTTATGCGTGCATGCGTGCATGTGTGTATGTGAGTTTATGCGTGCATGCGTGCATGTGTATATGTGAGTTTATGCGTGCGTGCGTGCGTGCATGTGTGTATGTGAGTTTATGCGTGCGTGCGTGCATGTGTGTATGTGAGTTTAGGCGTGCGTGAGTGCATGTGTGTATGTGAGTTTATGCGTGCGTGCGTGCATGTGTGTATGTGAGTTTATGCGTGCGTGCGTGCATGTGTGTATGTGAGTTTATGCGTGCGTGCGTGCATGTGTGTATGGACCCTAATTGACATTAAATCATCATGCAGAATCAAGTGGGACATTGAAAAAAAACCTTGTGTCCTTTAATCAGAACGCTGGACAGTTCCATGATAGTTCAATATTTACCCCGTCCGGCCAATAGTGTGAGAGAAGGTTAAATAAATTGTCATGATGACATTTCGTGATAGACAACCCCTGTTGTGTGTGTGTGTATCTGTTGTTGAGTATTATTAGATTTGGAGGGGATAATCTAACCCCATCTGGTGGGTCCAACAGAGTAGCAGGGAATGAAAAATTGGGTCTGTTTAAGTCCAAATGAGGGCACATTTTTTGACAGATTTGCAGGGGATTTGGACCAGAGGGTTCATTCTCAGGGGGCTGTGGGCTACTATACCACACAATGGCCACACTGTATCCCTCCACAATGATTTCAACATCCAATATCCACATACCCAGTTATACACTTTATAATTGAATCTGGTTTATTGGAACTTGACTTCTCTCTGAATGCAGTTTGCGTTCTCACTGAATGACCCTTTTCACTGAGGACAATATACTGTATGTGTGACACAAATACCAGCTCTGTGACTGCTTGTAGAGAGAGAGAGAGAGAGAGAGAGAGAGAGAGAGAGAGAGAGAGGGGGATATATATATATATATATATATATATATATATATATATATAGAGAGAGAGAGAGAGAGAGAGAGAGAGAGAGAGAGAGAGAGAGATATATATATATATATATATATATAGAGAGAGAGAGAGAGAGAGAGAGAGAGAGAGGAGAGAGAGAGAGAGAGAGAGAGAGAGAGAGAGAGAGAGAGAGAGAGGGGGGATATATATATATATATATATATATATATATAGAGAGAGAGAGAGAGAGAGAGAGAGAGAGAGAGAGAGAGAGAGAGAGAGAGAGAGAGAGAGAGAGAGGGGAGAGAGAGAGAGAGAGAGAGGGGGATATATATATATATATAGAGAGAGAGAGAGAGAGAGGAGAGAGATAGAGAGATAGGGAGGGAGAAGACAACAGACAGAGATTAGCCTTGTTTACACCTTGCGCTATGTTAGTTTCGTGATCTGATCAATATGATCCAATAACTATCTGATCAAAGTGTGTTGCGTCAACACATTTGAATAAAATGTGTCTCTTATCCCTTCTTCCTTACCCAGTGTACCCTCCACTGTGTTTGCATTGTGAACAGACTAGACTGACCATGCAGATCTGTTAATACTTGATTGATATCCAGACCCAATGCGTGCCTGTCTTTTAATCATCCTGTGTAAAAATGTGGGCAAAATCGGAATGTGGACAAGATCAGGACAAAGGGCGCATGTTAGCACCAGGTATAAACAGGGCTAGAGAGACTGCACATTTTTGTACCATAGTACTGTATTATAATTCGAGAAGGGAAGGAGAGGGGGAGGAGGACTGGGTTAGGTGTGGGTGGGAGGAGGGGATATAGAATAATGCACTGATGACTTAATTTGCCATTTACAAGGGCGTTACTGATGTTCACAGTAGTCAGTCTCCTTCCCATGGGCGTTATAAAGGGTAAAGGTTAATTAGTTAGAGAAGAAATTTGATCAGGGGCGGGCAGTTAAAATTTGATACTCAGACAGGTAATTCAAGCATTCCCTATTGTCACCTCAATCAGACCTATATAAATCGTCTCTGACGGACACCAGTCACCGCATAGCCTTTACTCGTCTCTTTTGGATCAACGACCGGGCAAGAACCTCAACGCGGTAAGTTGACTTTGCGCTCTGAACTTAACTCAGAGCAGTCATTCTCTGCCACTTTGAGAGATATAGACTGTTGTCTTTTTTTAATCATTCACTTCGTTTGTGTTTATAATTAGAAGTTTACTTGGCTTTAATGTTTAGGCAAAGGATGCGGTAACAGCGTATTAGACAAAGTTGTGCCATATTTTATTTTAAGGAAGTATCTAATTCATTCTTTGCTATCCGTTTTAGCAAATACTTTTACAGTGTTTCAGTATATTGATTCCGACCAAGATGAGTCTGAGGGCAGACTAAAGATAATTTGCCAGTAGTGTTATTTGGAGTAGGCCTACCTAGCTCAGATCAAGCAATAGGCTCTGGGGAATTACTGAGAAAATATGTCAACACAACTGTTATGTGCATGAGCTAAATCAATAGACCTTAGCCAATAGTTATGACACGCATATAGCCTATGTTTTATAGGCCTCTGAAACTGTGCTTAAAAGATGCTATCCAAATAATTATAATATTCTGCACCAGTCAAACCGATGCCTTGTCTTCAAATAAGAAGTATGCATTGCTGTTTAGTCTACCTGACTAAATGTGTTAATAATTCACCACTTTTGTTCATTCGACAGGATTAAAATGTCGCTCTCATCTATCCTTTCCGCTGATGCCATAGACGCTGCTATGAAGGACTGCCAAGGTATCATCTTCCACTCATATCATTATTGCTTTCTTCATTAGATTCCTTCACCGCATTAGTGGTAGCCTAGGCCATGGGCAGATTCACTAAATAAAGTCAAATAAGGTAGTCCATTGTTGATGTCAAACAAAAAACAGAAGTATAGGCCTACTTAGGTGGATCAAAATGAGGCCTATTTTAGAGAAAACACATGTAGGCTACGTAGACTCACACGAAACCCTCAAAGCATTTAGGACAGAATAGATAGCAGTTGTCTCTGTCAGTTTTTGTCCCTAAATGTATCAGGAAGAATTATAATGCAAACAATTGTCTTAATTTAAATGGAGTTTTTGCATAAATCAAAATGTGATATGCCTATGAGTGAACAAGACTAGACTAAACAGATTAGTTGGTTATTTGAATCAGCTGCAACATGGTCTCAGAGCATTTCATATTATTCTTTGTGTAAATCTGAGACTCCATTTAGAGTGATGTGTTACGTTTCGTTTTGTATGCATTCATTTGCGGATGTCCATCAACTATTTCATATGATATGTTATTAATTGCAATTCGTGTTATATGTTACGAATTTGCAAAACGAGCAGTATGTTACGAACTTGCAAAATGTACAATATGTTAGGAATTCGCAAAACATATGATATGTAATGAATTCTAGCTAGGTGGATAGGTGGCTAAAAGGGTAAAGGTTAGGGTTCGTGTTCGCGTTCTTCCACAAGCCCTACCTCCACTTCCTCGTTAACGACCTGTACCAGAGCTAAGGCCGAACACGCCTGTTCATTTTTTTCTCATGTCATCCTTACCCCATCAGCACCGGACTCCTTCAACTGCAAGAAGTTCTTCCAGCAGTGTGGCTTGACCAAAAAGAGTCCCGCGGAGGTGAAGAAAGTCTTCGGGATCCTGGACAACGACGCCAGCGGCTTCATTGAGGAGGAGGAACTCAAGTGAGTCGGCTACAATTGTTGCACTTTTAGTTTGTGATAAACTACAATCTTTGTGTTTTTTTCTACTACAATATTTAGGCCTAAAAAAATAGCCTATATATTGTTATTGATGCCGCAGAGGCCTTTATCAAAATGTTTCCTCTGTTGGCCCTAAACGTGTTAGGCTACCTGTCATTTTGCACAGGTTACTGTTTTTTGTCACGAATCTTGTTCTGGAGACAGCTCTGCAGTGGTCACTAGCTTGCACAGCCACAAAGTCATAAAATCGGATTTGAAACCTAACTCTAACCTTTACCCTAACACACTGCTAACCCTAATGCCTAACACTAACCTTAAATCAAGACAAAAAGCTCATTTATTTTTTATTTTGTATTTTTATTTTATATATATTT